>NC_062557.1:1500000-1756040 GCF_016906955.1 Phacochoerus africanus
AGTGGCTGTCGGACGCTGGGCCTGCCTCCCCCTTCCTGAGCTGCTGCAGATCAGGCCAGGGCTCCAGACACCGGGCAGGGGTGAAATGGGGGAGGAGCAGGCTGTCGGGGCCTTTGGACTCCCTGACTCTCCCCACCACCCCGGTGCAGTTTCGTTTGAGCTGTTGTTAGGAGTTGCTGGGGGGGAATGGCTGTAAATGACTAAACCGTGGTATTTTTGCAGCTAAGGTTTTAGCAGATGGGAAGACAGACACTTGGGGGGACTCTCAGAGTGAGATGAAAGGGGGTGCAGACGGCTCTTGACAGAAGCAGCAGAAAAATGGACAGTGGTGACTTCTCAGTCAGGGAGATGGCTCCTGATTTGCAGCTTTCCATTCATCTGTCCATCTGTCCATCCTTCCATCTTTCCATCCATCCATCATCCATCCATCCATCGTCCATCTGTCCATCTGTCCATCCATCGTGTGTTCACGAGGACAGGTCGGGTGCCCTCTCTGTGCCGTCTCTGTATGCTACACACTCCCTCACCTCTGCGAGAATCTGAGCCCTTTGCTTTACTTTCACTCAAGCTTTTCTTGTCACAGGTAATGATTTGTCCCTGACACTAAGTGCTTTGGGGCTTGTGTCATCCTGGGTCTCTGTCCTGCCCATCACCCGCCCATAGGCCTTGTGGTGACATCTCACATGTCCCAGCTGGTGAAGATGTGTTGCTGAGAGGCTAGAAGTGTGGAGGTGGGGTGGGGGACCTGCACATCTGTGCCCCAAAGAAGGGGAACTGAGATGCCGTTCTCATTCCCCAGGGTGGGGAGAGTGGGCCGGGCAGCACCGTGCCCTTTGGTGGCGGTGGGGCTCTGTTAGGCCCCAGCCTCCCAAGGAAGGTCTCCCCAGCCTTCTAGCCCCTCTGGCTAATTCATCATTTTTTTTAATTCTTCTATTTCCTTACTGATTTCTTTCCTGCTCACTCCGTCAGTTCCCAAGAGAGGAATGCTACAACCTCCCACCATCTCTTTTTCATTTTAGTGGCTTGCTTTTGCTTCATGGATTCTAAGGCTGTGTTGGTGGGTACAGACACATTTAGAGCTGTGTGTTTTCCTGGTGAGTCAACCTATTATTTTTACAAACTGTCCTCTTTGCCTACCATTGCTTCTTTTTTTTTTTTTTTGGCTTTTTTTAAGGCTGCACCCGAGGTACATGGAGGTTCCCAGGCTAGGGGTCTAATCAGAGCTACAGCTGCCGGCCTGCAGTCACAGCAATGCAGGATCCAAGCTGCATCTGCGACCTACACCACAGCTCATGGTAATACTGGATACTTAACCCACTGAGCGAGGCCAGGGATGGAACCCGCAACCTCATGATTTCTAGTTGGGTTTGTTTCTGCTGTGTCGTGATGAGAACTCCAGCTTTGCTTCTTGCCTTAAAGCCTCCTTCATCCACTGTAGCAGCCGTGCCAGCTTTCTCTGCGTAGCGTTGGCGTGGTGTATCTTTGTGACTCTTTGACTTTCAGTCTTTCTGTGGCCTTCTGGTTCAGCAAAGCACGAAACCAGCCGCAGACCATATGCAGATGAATGGGCATGGCCAGCTGTGGTCTGCACTGAACTGAATTTGGCTCCCCGTCCAGCGGGATTGCTTTTACTCTGGCGGCGGCAGTTGGGGCAGGAGCTGGGCTGGCTAAGGCCGGGCTCTGGTCTCTGGACTCCTGTCCACACTCTCAGCCCGTAGGACCCACAAGAAAAGACCCGCCTCTCTGGCAGGTACCAAACACCCAGGAGCCTGCCAGGTGGCCTCTCAGTCGCTCAGCCTCTTGCCACCCAGTGGCAAACCCTAGCATAGGCCCTGTGCCAACTTCAGGCTCACCCTGGCGCTTTCCTTTCCAGGACCTCAGAAGCTTGGTGTTTGCTCACTCATACAGACATAATAAATAGTGTCGGCGTGTGCTCTGGAGAAGAGGGAGCCCAAGAAGAACGCCGACTGCTGGGCAAGGCAGAGCGGGATGGGGCACAGGGCAAGGGTTGGGCTCTTGGGATGTAACATTGAGGAAAACAGAATGGATGAGGGAGTCAGTCATGCGGGTAGACAGCTTACCAGGCCCGGGGACAGCCGTGCAAAGGCCCTGGGGCAGGGGGCTCCCCGCTGGGGAGCAGTAGGGAGGCGACTGTAGCTCCAGGGTCTGAGGTCAGAGAGCGTGTGGCCGCCCCAAGGCCTTGTCTCGACTTTGCACAAGAGCGGAGCTTCTGGAAACTTCCAAGTGAGGTGACGGGTCTGCCTTCTATTTTATTTTACTATTATTTTAAAATTTGGTTTATTTCGTTTTTCTTTTTTAGGGCCATACCTGCAGCCTATGGAGGTTCCCGATGTAGGGGTTGAATCCGAGCTGCAGCCACCAGACCGCACCACAGCCACAGCAACGCGGGATCCAAGCCGCATCTGCCTCAGCTTGCGGCAACGCTGGGGCAGCGCCAGATCCTTAACCCACTGAGCGAGACCAGGGATTGAACCCGCACGCTTGTGGATACTAGTCAGGTTCTTAACCCCCAGGCCACCGTGGGAACTCCCTCTGACCTCTGTTTTAAAAGGGCCTCTTTCTCTGGCTGCTCTGCCGAGAGCCCACTGTTGGAGGTACAGGCAGGGAGGCCTGTCTGGGAACCGAGGCAGTCACGAGGCAAGGGCTGGTGGTGGCCTGGACCGCGAGGGAAGTGGGCCCTGGATGCACTACCTTGCAGGTGGCTGTGAAAGGGAGGGGCCGAGGGGACCTGCGAGCTGGGCTCCCCTCAGCTGCTGCTACAAGCAGACGCTATAGCAGTTCACTCCCAACTCCTGCCACGGCCCAGGGCAGGGCTCCTGGGGGTGCTGCCTTCACCCTGGGGTGATCCGTCCACCTTTGGCCCTCCCTCCCCTGGGGCCTGCAGTCCCAGGGCAGCTGCAGGAGGGAACCTTCCTGCCCACGTGGGCGCATGAGCGGGGATGGGGCCAGTGCTCAGCCGGCAACGAGTCCCGAGGGGGGAGCACACCCACACCCCCTAATGGTAAGCACAGGGCTCCCACCAGAGCAGCAGGAACAACGCCGCTCTTAGGGATGGGTGGTCGGAGGGGGAAGACTGTCCCGTGAAACAGGGCCTGGGGTTTAGGGTTCTGGAGTGGGGGAGAGAGGTCTGGCTGGGAGCAGGTGCTGAAACTGTGTGCAGGGAGCCCACCAGGTGGGCCAGTGTGGGTGGAGCCGAGGCTGCGGGCCAGGTGGGGTGGGAGGGCATCCGCAGGAAGAGCCTGGGAAGAAGGGGAGGGGCTTCAGAGAGAGAGAGAGGAGTGCAGGGCGCAGGGCCCAACCAGGCCACTCCCCACCGGGCGGCATCCGGGAGCCACAGCTGACCCTGTGCTGTGCTTGCACAGCTGCCCTGGACTCCGGTGGCCTTGGACCCAGCCTGGCGAGGAGCCTCAGACCCGGCCTGGCAAGGAGCTTGGGGCAGAACCCACGGGAGGCTGGGGAGGGGGCTGGTCTGGGCCCAGAGAGCTCCGGGCTGGGAGGGGCAGGACTGGAGGGGGACTGCCCTCCGAGGGGGCCCCCAGTGAGGGAGGAACGGGAGGGGTAGAGGCTGGATGTACCCAGCGCCCCCCCTCCCATTCCCCCCCCCACCGCCCCCATGTCGCCCTGCCCCCCAGCTGTCCCCCAGAGACCCACGATCCTGCCCGCATCCCGGCTGAGGCGGCACACCCCTGACAGACACTTGGGCTGCGGGTCATTTAATGCTGTTTTTCTTCCATTTTCCTGGCACAAGCTGCGTCCACCCCATGGCCTTCTCCACGCGGCATGCGCGGCATGCGCGTATCCCGTGGCGCCCCTTGGGGGACGCTCATTGGCTGGGGCTGGGCGTGGTGCTACTTCTTCTTTGGAATTTTCTCCTTTTTGATCAATTCGGAAAATTCTAGAGCAGGAGACAGATTTCTAGTAAGTAACCCCCCTGGCCTTTGGCCCGCAGCCTTGCAGGGGAGCCTCCCTTACAATGGGAGACCCCACAGTACCGGGGGCCCTGCATTCCGCCCTCCTGAGCGGTGCAGGCAGGGCGGCAGGAAACACCAGAGCTTGGCTGCTCGAACTGTCCTGTGCCTGCGCCTGTGCCTACTGTGGGTCTCATGATGAACCCCCAGGGGCTCCCCTCAGAGTCTCAGAGCTGGTTCTCCTGTGATCGCCCCACCTCCAGTGGGGAAACTGAGGCGCTGAGAGGCTGCGTCCTAAATGGCCTCCCTGGCCCAGCTGCCCCCGTGGGAAGTCTTGAGTCCACCTGCAAGGCAAGCTTTCCTGGTATTTGCAGGCAGGAAGTGGAGGGTGAGGACGGCCCCCAGCTGGCAGGGGTGTCAGCAGGCCAGTTGGTCTGGGGCTCTGAGCCCTGCTCTCCTGTTCCTAGGGCCACCCTCCAGGCTTGGGGTCAGCAGCTGGGGTGGCTGGGCAGCAGGATGGTGATCAGGCAGCCATGGGGAGCCTCAGGGAGGGGCTACCACCCTGCAAACGCAGGGCAACCCCTCCTGGGCAACGCCTGCCCTGCCCCTGCCCCCTGCTCAACTCACACCCGTTCCCCGGGATCGCATCTCTCCGCCCACCCCAACTCCTTCCTTCCTGGGCCCTCTCTGCAGCTCCTCAGGCCCTGGTCCCTGCCTCAAACCTCCCTCTGGCCCCGTTTTGGAACCCCCCCATCTAATGTGCTCCCCCAAAGCTGGCTTGGGCGCCTCCTCTGCTCAGAAACCTCCAGCAGCTCCCTAGGTCCAGTGAAACACCCCACCCCGCTCAGCATCCCCAAGGCTCCGCCTCCTCATGGGGGGGTGGGATGATGGCACCCAGAGGGGGCTGTGAGTTTAGGGGGAGGGGGTCCACGCCTGGCTGTGGGGAGCCTGGTCAGCCCCACCCCGAGACAGGCGCTGGCCGGGGTGCAAACTGCCTGAGGACGAGGGACAGGGAGGGGCAGGAAGGTCCGGAGGGGCCCCCCGGCCCCTCGCATCAGGGCTGCCCCACCTTCGAAGTCGATTCTCCCGTCCCCGTCCGTGTCGGCCACCTGGGTGACGGCCTCAGCCTCCTCGTCCGTCAGGGGGGCAATGGACCCGGCACTGGGGATGGCAGACAGGGCGTACCTGGGGCCAGGGGTGGGCTCGGATCAGAGCTGGGGGAGCACCTGGCCGGCACCCGACCGCTTACGAGGTGCTTGCTCCCCACGTGACAGTTGGGGAAACGGAGCCGGGCGCGGCCCCCTTTCCGGCCTGGCCCGTTGGAGGCCGGTGAGGATGCCCAGAACCCAGGACCCCCCTCCCCGGCTGCTGCCGTTACTTGATCTCGCGCCACTCGATGAAGCCGCTCTTGTCCTTGTCCAGCGTCTGGAACGCCTTCCGGATGACGCTCTCCAGCTGCCCCGAGGCCCGGCACTGCTGCATGTACTCCAAGAACTTGACACAGTGGAGGGAGCCTGGGGGGGACCGGCCGTGTCACCCAGGCCTCCGTGCTCGGGCCGGGCAGCCTGGCCGGCGGGGCCTGGGCCCAGAGGGAGACTCCTGTCCCGGGGCGGGGGGCTGCCGGGCCCCGTGCCCTTCCCCAGCCCGGGGGGCTCGTGCGTGCACGGGTCTCGTCCACAGTGGGCGGCCTGGCGGTACCGTGGTGCCTCGCATCGGCGGGCAGCAGGTCTGTGTCCTCGTCCGACAGGGACGCGCCCACGGCCAACGCCATCTCCTTCACCTGGGAGGAGAAATTGTCGTCCATCCTGGCCCTGCGGGCACGGGGAGCCATCGGCGGGATGCTGGGCGGAAGATGGCACCCTGCCTGGACGCCGCGCAGCGCCAGATCCCAAGAGGCGTCCGAGCCCCGTCTCTTCCACCTTGAGGGGCTACCCACTTCCCAGCAGAGACAGGCCCTGAAAGAGTAAATTTCTGCTGGGTAGATGAGGTCGGGGCGCAGGCCGAGGGGCCAGGGCAGGGCCGGGCTGTCCTGTGCCCCAGGGCAGCCCCTTGTGACCCCGGAGCTCTCGGGTTGCCGTCCCCAGGGCAGGTTGGGTTCTGGGGCTGGTGGCAGAGCAGCTATTTCAAAGGCTCCTTGGCCCTCTCCGAAGTTCACGTGGCGGCAGAGCCTTCTGGAACCTGCTCCCGCCGCCAGGAGAGGCAGCCCATTGGCCTACAGGGCGCCAGGCGGCCTGGCAGCGGCTGGAGGAAGCCCCTGCTTTCCTCCCAGGAGAGACGCCTCGGGTCAAAGGTGCAACTCCAGCCTGTGGGGGTGGGGTGTGTGGAGGGGATGGATCTGCCGGGGGAAGGGGGGGCACGCCTGCCCCCTGTCCCCCTGTCCCGGAAGGCTTATGCAAGGAGCCCAGACGGAAGGAGAAGGTGGGGAAGGGTCCTTGGAGCCTGTGTGGGCCTGGAGCTGGGTCCTCCTGGTGTCGCTGTGAAGGCGGCTCCTGCAGCCAGCCCGGGCGGTGGGGTGGGGGGGTCTGCTGGGACCAAAGGCCTCAGAGGCCCAGAGCGCAGACCACCCCCAACCCCGCGTCCGGAGCTGAGACCCTGGTTCACCTCCCCACCTGGAGTCTCAGGCGCTGCTCTGGAGGGAAGGGAGGCCTCGCCTGCCACACGGGGCCCTGCGGGGGCCGGCGTCACCCCTTTTGTGGAGGAGGTTCTGGCCCAGCCTGGGGTTGACGTGCTGACTGCAGAGCGCTGCGGGCGGCGTGGGCTGGGCTGTTCTTCTCCCACTCTGCTGCTCTTGGAGGTCCCCCCAACCCCAACCAAGGAAGGGGAGCCGGAGACCAGAGGAGACAGCGGGGAGTCAGGGTCCTAGCCTCCCGCCGCCACGGTGGCTGTATTTATAACACCTGATCCAGGGCCTGGGGTGCCGGCCAGGGCGGGAACCGGGGAGGCTGGTGGGGAAGGGGCTGCAAGGCACCGCACAGAACCCCCGGCCCAGCGCCCTCGGGTGTTCCCAGCGCCTGGGAGGGCCCTGTCCCCTCGGTCCTTCCCCCTGAAAAGGCCCTCGCCCCTCCTACCTTACTGGCCTCCACAGCCAGAGCTGGTGAGAACCCCCCCGCATATCCTCAGTAGTGCTGGGAACTTCCTGGACCCCAGACCACTCTGGACTGCCCGCGCGGCCCTCCTGGGGGCTGTGGTCTGCTTCTAGCACCTGCCGGAGGGTCTTCAATTCAGAGGCTTCGTGGCTGGAGGGAGGTGGGAAGGGGCAACGAGGCCATGGGGAGGGGGCCCGTCGGCAGCGGGGCCAGACCTGGCTGGGCGCGCCTGTCAGGTTCGGGGATCTGAGGGCCCTGGGGCTTCTGTTCTGCCAGGCCCTCCCACCCTGCGCCCCCCCTCCGCTCCGGGAGTCCTGGGGTCAGGAGTGGGTCTCAGTCCCTCTCCGACCCCAGCTCACAGCTGTGCTGAGGGCCACGCAGGCCCCTCATGCCCACGTGCCCATGTGCAGACCAGCCGCCGGGGGGGGGCCCCTCTCCTTTGCTCCTTTTCTGCCTCCCCCAGACCTCCCAGGGGTCCCCCGCACCCAGGGCCTCCCCTCATCCCCTGGAAGACGGGGCCCCAAACTCCGACCACGCAGCTCTGGCTGCTCCAGCCCAGTTGGGCACCCACACCACCCTCCCTAGCGGGGCTCACCTCTTGGCTCCCCTCGAGGGCTCTGGGGAGGCAGCCAGGCTGGGGGCACTGAGAGCCTGCCAGGGCTCCAGCTTTTATACCTGCAGCCGCTCAGCCTGTTTACAGCTTGGGGCTGCAGCTGTGCCCTGTGCCCCTGTCCCTCCTGGCCACTCCAGCCTGGCACTGGCCATCCCCAGCGGCTCGATGGCTCTTGGCGTGTCCACACCGGGCCGGGCAGAGCGACCAGCAGCAGCGCCGGGCCGCCTGGGCCCGGGGGGTGGGGTTGGGAGTGTGATGGCATTGGGGAGTGAGTGGGGACCTTCTCTCTGTCACAGGAGGTCCCACCCTGCCTGCTGACTTCACGGGGCTGAGGTGGGGTGGCCGTCCCCCAACCCGAGACGGCGCGTGTGTCCGAGGCGGCAACGGAAGACTCTGGACGATTGGGTCTCCTTGGGTGAGCAGCCAGGCTGGGCAGCTGGCCTCTGTCCCTGGGCCGCTGCCGGGGGGGGGGGGGCGGGAGCCACCTGGGGACGGGTCTTCAGGGCGAGGGGAGGAGAGGGAGGCCTCTGTCAGGCAGGGTGGCTCCTGCGGGTCGGGGGGCAGGGACCCTGGGCAGGGCTGGCCTCTCTCCCTGGGTAGGGCCCTCACGAGGCAGTCACCAGGGTGACAGTGGGGACCAGAGAGGGACACATCTCCGAGAGCCTCTCCCGGCCGCGGCCCCGCCACCGGCCATTCGCTTTCCAAGCCTCCGTGTTTCATGCGCAGAGGTTCGGCCCTTCCCAGCCCTCCACCAGCGCCGTCCCCCGGGGTTTCTGCCCCTGTCACTTCCTGTGACGCTCATGTGGCTCGGACATCTGCTTTCCCTGCGAGAAGTCTTGTCACATGTTGCTGAGACCCTGCATGGCTGTGACGTTAAACAGCTCGGTGTGAGGCCCATGAGCCGAGGTTGTTCTAGTAACTTCCTTGGCTAGCCACCTGCTGCTGGACCCGGAGCTGTGCTTTTGTCACGAGAGATGTTGTGGGAGACCCGAGTGGGGGGACGGGGGGGGGGGTCCCCGGTCCTGCCACGTTCTCCTCCGAGAGGGTTACCCTAAAGCCTCCCGCCAGGTGCCCCACGGGCCCCAGCGGGCAGCACGGACGTCGGCCCCCGGGTCTGTCCGCCCAGCGGATGCAATCCGCCTGAAAGGAAGGAGGCGCCAGGTCGCTACAGCGCAGATGAGCCCTGACAGCCCCACGCGGCGTGAAAAGAGCCGATCCCAGCCGACCGCAGGGTCTGTGATGCCATTTGCAGAAAGTGTCCAGCCGAGTCCAGTCCGTGGAGACAGAAAGCAGATCGGTGGGGGCTGGGGGCAATGGGCGGTTCCCAGTGGGCGCGGGGTTTGCCTTTAGAGCGTTCTGGAACCAGATAAAGGTGATGGTTGCGCTCCATGGTGAATGCACCAAGCGCTGCTGAATTGTTCACGGAAAATGGTTTCTCTTACGTTATCTGAGCACCCCCTCCGCCCGGCCTCCGGTGGGGTGCTGCCGCCGTCTTCCGGAAGGCGCTGTCCGTGCCCACCCTGCCCAGGACGTGAGACGACGATGAGGAGCGGGTGGGCGGGTCCCTGGGCTGGCACCTGCCCGGAGCTGACAGATGGCCAGTCCCCCGGGCAGCCCCTCCCGCTTCGTTTCTGTCCGGCTGCCCCTCCTCTCCTGAAGCCCTGACCCGGCTTACCGGCCCTGCTCTGGGCTGAGGAGGCCTCACGGAGCCAGGGGGATCAGCTCACAGCCCTGTGCCCAGGCCCGGCAGGCGCTGCCCCTTGGGTCTCCCGGGCCCTGGGTGGGACAGGCACTGCCTCCCCTCCCCGGCCCGCCTGGAACAGCTTCGGCGGGGGGCACGGGGGCTGCTCTCGGCCCCTCCTGCTGGAAGCCAGCCCTGCCCCACGCGCGTCCTGAACACAGAAGAGGAGCCAGCCTCCTTTGCCAGGGAGCCGTTTTACGAGGACCAAGCTCCTCAAGCCGCAGCCTCCTCAGACGCTGGTGTGTCCCCCTGACTGGACCAGGCGGCATCTCCAGGGGGCCAGGTACCAGCGCAGCCGCACCTGCCTCCCCAGGTCCCTGGGCAAAGGCCGGGACCCCTCCCACCCACCCCCACCTCGCAGAGCACAGCCACGCGGGCGGCTTGCGGGAGATAGGTTCCTCTGGGGTGGGGGGCTGTCTCTGGGCAAGTGCGGGTGGGGCCCGCCTTTCCCCTTGGCGACGGCCCCCTCCCACACCCCCCGTGGGGGGGGTAAAGCGATCACAAGGGGCGCCTGTTCCCCTTCCCCCCAGGCCGGGACCATCCCCTCTGCAGCAGGAAGAGGTGGGCAGGGGAAGCCGCTGGGGGTGAGGCCCCGGCAGGCGGGGTGTCCCTGGGGCCAGGGCTCTGGGGTCCCCAACACTGGGTCTGTGGGCCGAATCCAGGGCGGCCTTTCGGGCAGACCTGCTGAGGCGGGTTCTTCTCAGAGGAGGGACTCTAGGAGCTGGCCGTCGCCCTGGCCCTGCCCCTGTGTCCTTTACCACAAAAGGTCTTGGTCCCGGTACCTTGATGGGAACAGCATCGTCACCGACGTGGCCCTGAAGACCAGGCCCCCCCAGATCGGGACAGGCCCTAACCAGTGACTGGTTCCTTATAAGAGGGACGCAGAGACAAGAGAAAGGCCACAGGAGACGGAGGGACAGAGGCAGAGGCTGAGTGATGCCGCCAGGGGCCAAGAAGCACCTGGGCCTCCAGGAGCCAGAGGGGGTAGGAAGGGGCTCCTCTGACCTTTGGAGGAGCCTGGCCCCCTGGCTTTCAGCTGGGACGTCCGGCTCCAGACTGGGGAGAACCTGTTTCTGCTTGAAGCCCCGTTTTTGCGGTCATTTGTCACGGCCGCCCCAGGACACTCTCACGCCCCCGGCTTCCCGCCTCACTCCCTGGGGGCCTGGAAGTTCCTGGAGGGGTTCCCAGGGGCTGCGCCCTCCAGGTGGGCCAGGGGTCCCCTGGGGCTGGGGATTTAAGGGGTGAGCAGCCCTGAGCTCCCACGGCCTCAGGCTCTGGGGGGCTCAGCACAGTTTCTGCTCCTGCCTTGATTCAAAATCATCTGTTGCTGATCACGCATTTTGCTCATTAGTTTTGATTCTTTAGGACATGGCATTAAAATAGTTACTTTGATCACCAAAGTTATTATTCAACAGGGTTGGGTTTTTTTGTCTTTGTTTCTCCTGTTCTTTTCTTTTTTAGGGCCACACCTGCAGCATATGGAGGTTCCTGAGCTAGGGGTCGAATTGGAGCCGTAGCCACCAGCCTCCGCCAGAGCCACAGCAACGCGGGATCCGAGCCTCGTCTGCGACCTACACCACAGCTCACGGCAACGCCGGATCCTCAACCCACTGAGTGAGGCCAGGGATGGAACCCACAACTTCGTGGTTCCCAGTCCGATTTGTTTCCACTGCGCCAGGACGGGAACCCCGACCGGGGGTTTTTTTGGTTTGGGTTTTGGTTTTTTGGTCTTGCCTGAGGCTTGTGGAAATTCCTGGGCCAGGGGTCAAACCCTGGCCACAGCAGTAACCAGAGCCGCAGCAGTGACAAAGGCGGATCCTTAACCCCAGTGCACCGCGAGGGAGCTCCTGGACAGCTTCATTCAGATGCAGCCCATAGGCTGCGGAGCTCACTTTGGCGTGTGCACAGTCTCTTCACGGGGTTGGGCAACCGTCACCTCTATAAAATTCCAGAACATTTTCGTCATCCCCTAAAGAGGCTCTGTGTCCCCTTTGCCCTCCTCCGGGCCTCTGACAGCGGCCAAGCTACCTTCTGCGCCCGTGGATTTGAACAGTCTGCGTCCTGGTAAGTGACACCCTCGGGCTCGCCCTTCCGCTCCTCTCCAAGCGCTGGTCCCGAGGTCACCCACCCTGCGGGGCGAGTCAGTGCTTCACAGCCCACTTTGTGGACCCACTGTCGTGTCGGCAGGTGTCACTGCTCTGTGTCTGGTGCCCCGTGGTGCCTCCCTCACCTCACATGAGCCCTGGTCTGGCCCCCACCCTCTCCCTCTAGGCCCGGCCCCCTCCGGGGTCAGCTGCTTCTAGGGGAGGTGCCCACCCCTACTGCTCCGGCTCGACTCTCCTGGACCTCTCCGGCCGCTGGAGGCTCCTGCCCGCGGCCTCGGGCTCCATCACCCGGGGGCGTGCTCCCGGTCACAGCAGAGAAGCAGCGGAGCGGCAGCCCCGCGGGCCTGGCCTCTGAGGGCAGAGGCGCACCCGGGGCAGTGGTCACTCGAGGTGGGGTGCCCCAGCCCCCACCACCATCAGGCCTGGCCCCAGCATGGCCTGTGGAGGGCTCTGGGCATCCTGCCTGCCCCCAGGCTGCCCTGCAGGGGGCATATCTCTTGGGGCCTCTTGCTAGTCTGGGATGGGCAGCAGCCCCCCCCCCCCAGGAAGCATGGGGCAGGCTGCCCACTGGTCCCCCGTGCCTACCTTCACCCCTGCACACAGCCCAGGCGCGGACAAGTCACGTGGTTGAGGCTTTGCCCGGCTCAGCTTTCTACCTTCCCTGTCTTTTTGCAGAAGGGGTGTGTGTGTGTGTGTGTGTGCGTGCGTGGGTCCTGAGGCTGAGGCGAGGGTCCCAGACACGGAGCCTCTCAGCTCTGCCCTTCCCAGGGCCCAGCACTCTGTCTGGTCCATTTGGTTGGCCTGGAGGTCTTGGACAGACCTGCCCCCTCGACCCCAGCGCCGGCCCTCCTGCCCCCCACTGCCCCCCCGCCCCACGGCCGTGAGAGCTGGGAAGCGCTGGCCAGAGGAACGGATGCGTGAGGGGCTCGGGCACCTCCAGTTCAAGGGTCACCCTGTGGGGACAGCAGCGCTCCACTCCAGGGCACAGGGATGGCATCACCAAGGTCACGTGGAGTGACAGTGCTGGATGTGGAGGCCTGGGTGGGCTTCTCCTGCCCTACCTGGACCGTGGGTAAGAGCTGCCACCCTAATGTGCCCGAGGCCTGGCCTGCTGGGTGCTAGTGTGTGCACACACCTGTGTGTCCCTAGGCAAACTCGTGTCACAAAGGTCTTCCCCCTGGGCCTTCTGATCTTGATCCCTGAGGCCAGCCACAGTGGCGCAGAGTCTGGACGGGGACAACTCTGGGCCACTGGTCATTTCCGCCCCCTTGTCCCCAGGGAGGTCCCCCGCTGCATCGCTGTCCAGGTGTCTGGACACCTTCTTGGTGGGCAGGCCCCGCGGTATGGGGGCAGCAAGGCTGGGCTCTCCTCCTCCCTGGGGAGGAGAGACTCCACTGTGGATCCAGCCCCCTCATGCTGGTGCCACGCTTGCGGCTGGTGTCTGCCGCTGCCCCCTAGGCTCCGGAATCCAAGCCCCTCCCACAGGCCAGGCCCTCTGCTGGCCACGCCCCCCTCGCTCCCACCTCCAACAGTGTAGCCCGTGGGGCAAAGCTGCTTAGAGGCCACACCATCAGAGCCAGTAGGAAGGTTCTGGATGCCGCCTGCTCCTGCACAGGCCTGAGGTGGTTGGGGCTGCCCACAGCAGGGGACCTCGAAGGTCTGACAGGGAAGAGGCCCCTTCCTTTGCCCTTGGGGGACTTTCTACACAGAGGGTGACCCTAGATTAAGAAAGGTGTGTCCACGGAGTTCCCGTCGTGGCGCAGTGGTTAACGAATCCGACTGGGAACCATGAGGTTGCAGGTTCGATCCCTGGCCTCGCTCAGTGGGTTGAGGATCTGGCGTTGCCGTGAGCTGTGGTGTAGGTTGCAGATTCGGCTCGGATCCCGCGTTGCTGTGGCTCTGGCATAGGCTGGTGGCTACGGCTCCGATTCGACCCCTAGCCTGGGAACCTCCATATGCCGCGGGAGCCACACTAGAAAAGGAAAAAAAAGAAAAGAAAAAAGAAAGAAAGATGTGTCCACGGGGTACCCATTGTGGCGCAGCAGAAACAAATCCGACTAGGAACCATGAGGTTGGGGGTTCGATCCCTGGACTCGCTCAGTGGGTTAAGGATCCGGCGTTGCTGTGGCTGTGGCGTAGGTCACAGATGTGGTTTGGATCTGGCGTTGCTGTGGCTGTGGTGTAGGCCGGCAGCTGCGGCTCTGATTCAACCCCTAGCCTGGGAACCTCCATATGCCGCAGGTGAGGCCCTAAAAAGCAAAAAACAAACAAAGAAAAACAACAAAAAAAGAAAGCTGTGTCCTGGCACCCCCCCCGGGGCCTCACCAGACTTTCTGTCTCTGCCCACCCCTCTACATTTCTTTTTCTTTTTTAAGTTTATGGCCGCATCCAGGGCATGGGGAAGTTCCCCAGCCAAGGACTGCATCCGAGCCACAGCTGTGTCCTATAGGGCAGCTGCCGCAAGGCGGGATCTTTTCATCCACCGCGCAGGGCTGGGGATCTAACCAAACCTCCGGAGCGACCCAAGACGCTGCAGTGGGATTCTTAACCCGCTGGGCCGCACGGGATCTCTCGCCCTCTGCAGGTGACCCTTGCTCTCCCCTAAGTCTTTCCCGCCTCTCCTTCTGCCTCCACAACCCTCTGCCCTCCAGCTGGGTCAGCGCAGCCGCTTTGCTCATCTGGCTGGAGAATGAATGGATGCATGTAGAGTGAGCGACCCAAGTTACATAAAACTCAAATCCCGGCTACACGGTGGCGCTCTCTCGGCTCCCAGGGGGTGCGAAGGGGCGGGTCCCCGGACCCCAGCACCCTGGCCGATGCCTGCCCTCCTGCCCTCCTGCAGCCGCCGTGTCCGTGCAAGATGGCGCGGCAGGGCGCACGGCCGGCGGGGAGGGGACGGTCCCTCGGTGCCCGGCGCCGCCGCGCCCGCCCTAAACGCCCAGCGCTGTTCCCTCCCGGGCGGGGGCGGCCGCTCCTTCTCCACGGTTGTCGCAGCGTGGCACAGGCGCGGGCGGTTTGTGCAAAAATAGCACCCCCCCCACCCCAGGCTGCGCCGGCGCCGCCCAGAGGGCGCGGGGCTGGACCCAAGCTGCCTTGGAAGCCGGCGTGTGCAGGCCGCGTGCCGGGCCCGACCCCAGTGCGCCGGGGCCCGAGCTTCCCGGCCACCCCGCCCGCGCTTTCGTATTGCTCCTGCGTGCCACCGTGCCCACCCCGCGCGCGCCGCCCGTGCCCCCGCCTTCCCGCTCCTCCCCCCACGCCTCTCTGCCCACCCCCGCGCCTCCAGGTGCCCCTTCGCCAAGTCTCCGTGCCCCCGCCCCGTGCACCTTTCGCCTCCGAGCTCCCCTCCCCCATCCTCCGTGCTCCCAGCCCTCTGCTCCCCTGTCCTGCGTCCCTTTGCCCCCACCCGCGCCTCAGTATCCCCCTCCCTGCGTCTCCCAGCACCTTCCGCCTCCCAGCGCCCCCCCCCAGTCTCCGTGCCCCCCTTCCCTGCCACCCCCGCGTCTCTGGATCTCCCATCCTGCTGCGTCTGTGTCCCCCTTTGCCTTCGTGCCCCCCACGTCTCCGAGTCGCCCCAGCCTGCGGGTCCCCCCTCCGCGCGTCTCCGTGCCCCCCCCCCAAGCTGGGCAGAGAGCACCCCCCCCCCCGCGCGCGCTCCCGCCGGTGTTTTCGGACTGCACCAGCCCGGGAGCCCCGCGGCGCCGCGGCCGGCCGGGGGAGGCGCCTCGCCCGTCGCCGCCGCCCGCACCCGCACCCGCACCCGCACCCCGCCGGCCCCGCGGCTGCAGCTGTGGGCGCTCGGCGGGCGCGGCGGCCAAGGCGCGTTCGCACCTGCGGCGGCCGCTCGGGTGATGGCGCGGCGCGGGCCGGGGCCGCGGGCGTCCTGAGCGCAGCGCCTGCCGGGGATGCCAAGCCGCGCTGCTGGCCCTGGCCATGTCGTCGTCCTTCTTCAACCCCAGCTTCGCCTTCAGCTCGCACTTCGACCCGGGTGAGTCCCCTGGCCGCGCCCCTTGCCAGCCCTCTGCCCGCTGCGGCTGCCCCTAACCTGCCCGACTGCGGACACGATGCTTCCCCAGGCGCCGCTTTCCCATTTTGCATGAAAATTAACCCTTTCCCCCCTCTGAACGGAGCCGCAGAAGGAACGGCTTTCCAGCAGGACCCCCTAGAGGCCCAGATCCGTGGAGGTGGGCAGGCCTTGGGGCTGGCACCTGCACCCTGAGGCCTCCAGCAGTGGGGGTGGGCAGTGGAGGCGCTGCCGGTGCCTCTGTGGAAGCTTCTGGCTCAGGTAACTGGAGCAGGAGGACCTGCGCTGGCCCCAGGGAGGAGGTGGCCAAGACTAAGGGCCCCAGGGAGGTGTGGGAGTGTCCCCCGCCCCAGGCCCAGGCCACCATGGCCCCTTGCTGGGCCACTGTCTTAGCCTGGGAGGCTCCTTCCCAGGCTGGGAGCTGGCTCTGGGGAGCCCTGCCAGGCCACCCAGCCTCCTGCTTGGGGTGGTGGGAGCAGTGGTCGGTCCACAGACAGAGCCTACTGGGCAGAGACTCAGAAGGGATAGGTCTCGGTGGGTTCCCAGGCCCCCCCTGGACGGCAGGGGATGCCAAGGTGGCGCTGTCAAGCTGGCTGCAGGGGACCTGGGGGCAGGCCTCTTACCCTGCCAAGCTGGTGGCCCTGGCAGCCTGCTTCCCAAGGCTGCCTGATCTCCTCGCAGTAGTGGGCAGCGGGGTGGGCAGGAGGGGCCTGGGGCAGCTGGAGCCTGCATCTGTCCCCTGGAGGTGGTAGGCTTTCCTCCCTCTGCCTTCACCAGCCCCCTACCGCCCCCTCCTGGGCCTGAATGGGAGAGACACCCCTGCTGGAGCCACCGTAGGGCCCAGAGTTCCCAGAGTCCCACCCACATGTCACTGGGCTCTGGCACAGGGCAGTGCAGCCACAACAAAGCCGAGCGAGCACGTGACGGGCTCTCCTGGGTCCCCTCCCTGGAGCAGGGCACGGCTCGTGCAGTGATGCACAGGTCCCCCCCGGGCACAGCCCCATCTGAAGGCATTTGCTCCTGGGGGAGGGGAGCTGACAGCAGGTGTGTCTGCTGGGCTTGGGGTATGGGTGTCACTCATTCAGAAATGACTTCCCAAGGCGACTCCCAGGGCTTGGAGAACATGGTGTCACCAGTGGACGGCCCGGAATCTGGCAGTGACAACCCTGACTGGGCCCTGAGGGTGGTGGTTGCAGGTGGAGTGGGTGAAGGTTCCCTGCTGAGCAGTCCCAGGCCTGGGTAATCTTTAGCGCTGGGTGTCCATGTAGCTTTGGGCTGGTTTTCCAGGCCTCATGGCTGCTGGGGGGCCAGGGTCCAGCCTTGGCACTGCTGGCGTGATGGAGTGTGTGCCAGGACAGACCCAGGGACCGGGGACGCCCTCCCCCATGCCCTCCCCCCTGCACTCGCCGTGCGGCCCAGAGTCATGCTGTGTGGGTTCATGTACCCTCACACCCCCCCTGTGCCCCTGCCCGACCGAGACCCTTGCCCTGTCTCAGAGGAGCAGCTGGGATCTGCGCCTCTTGCCAGCGTTTGGTAAACAGCTGTGATCCGTGTGATTATAACGCGTCCGTTTAAGGACTCATGAGGGCGGAAGACATCGAGGGAGGGGGTGGGGCAGGGCGGGGGGGTCTCCCCTTTGCGGGCGGAGTGAAGGGGAGAGGTGTGCCCCGTGTGGGAGCGGCCCTCCTGGGCCGGTTGGGCTGTCGGCCCCCGCGTGGGCATTGCGGTGGCGGAGGAGCGTTGGGGTCCTCTGCCCTCCTGCTAAATGCACAGCCTCCCGAGCCCGGCTCCCACCCCTTGGAGACCCCTTGTCCAACCTTGCCTCCCAGATCCTCAGTTTTCTCATCCGTAAAATGGGGTAGTGACTCCTACCTCCCCAAATGGGGAGAGGCGGTTCTTTTTGAGGTTGGCGTCTGTCTGGGAGGGACCCCGCTTGGGGTCCCCCAAACTCAGAGGAGGATGCGCTTGTGTTCTTGGCTCACTGGGAGTTCGTTTCTGTGGTCATTCAGCACCGACAGGCGGACAGACGGGCCTGCTCTGGGCGTGGTTGCAGCCGGGGGGCCTCGTTTCAACCCAGTGCTGGCTGCCTGGGTCACCCACCACCCATCAGATACGGGCAGGGCAGGCCCCTGGCAAGGGCCAGGCCTGAGTGTGCGCTGTAGGCGCCACGGCTGATGTCTGCCGGCATTTGGAAGGGCCGCTCCAGCTCTTCCCTGGGATGGGGGAGACCGTGGGGGATTTCTGGGCAGTCACGGCCCTGTGACCTCAGCGCTGGGTGGCCTTGGGCCAGTCACTCAGCCTCTCTGAGACTCAGCCCTTTGTAGGTGAAACTTTGCTCTGGAGTGACGAGAGACGGGGGGCCGGGCATGGAAGCCAGTAACTGAGGAGTGACGGTGGTGGGTGGGGGACAGTGCACATGCCACGTGGGAATCAGGAGCAGCTGGCTGGGCAGGGGAGTGGGGAGGTGTGGCCTCAAGGGCAGTGCTCTGAGGCTGGGGGCCGCTCTTATTTCTCACCCTCTCCAGCTTCGGGCGGCCGGCTGTGGCCCAGGACCTCAGCCGGTGCCAACAGGCGCAGGCCTCAGTCAGAGCCCAGGGGCAGGGAGCTGGTGAGGACGCCTGGGGCAGAGTGGGCCAGCCCCCCCTCAGTCCCGTGACCCTCTCTGGGACTCGGTTTCTCGGTCTGTAGGTGGGAATCACTGTGGGCCCACCCTGAGGGTCACAGGCAGGTTACTGGAGCGCTGGCTGCAGCTGGTCCCCAGGCAGTGCCGTTGAGGCTGACTCGGGGGTGGGGTCACTGCGGACCAGCTGGAGGGACCTGGAAGCTGGGTAGGCTTGTGGGAGACAAGGCGGCCCCCACCAGGGCCCCAGCCTCTCAGGCACGTCCTGGCCCTGTGTCTGGCCCCGGCTGTGAGTGGGCGCACTGGCACTGGCTCGGGGCTGGGCACACCAGGACCGTGGGTGGAAGGTCGCAGGTTGTGGTAGGGACAGAGCACAGGAGGGCGTCTGGCTGGGCATGGTCTGGGCTGCGTGGACGGGTGCATTCAGGCACCTGAGGGCTGGAGGGACCCAGGAATGGGCTCGTGTGGCCCTGGGGTCCCGCACCCTGGCTGATGGATGTGCCCTGGCAGTGGTGCCCGCCCCGCTTGCTCTGCTGCCCACAGGGCCTGGCTGAAGACAGATGCTCCCCAAGCTCTTGGACCAGGCCCTCCCAGACTGGCTCAGGCTCCAGGGGCTCAAGAGCCAGCCTTCTGCCCAGTGTCCCCTCCCCAGCCTTAGCCCAAGGGAGATTAGCCCCGGGGGAAGCTGCTGGGCTGCTGGTGGGTCTGGAGGGCACGGGCCAGCTCAGGCAGGAGGAAGGTCACTGCCCGTCCTGGCCGATTTCTTTGCATTCTGGCACATTCTCCAGGAAGTTAGGCTGTGCCCTTCTCTCAGATGAGCTGTTTCTCCCACACACACCTTTACACACACACGCACACAGGCTCCCACACACGTGAACACACACAAGCACGCATGCTCACAGACGCCCTCACCGGTGTGTAACGACGCGCACAGCAGCCTGGGCTGGGCCGTAGGTGCTGTGATCTCCTGGCTGGCGTCCCCCACCTCCGTGTGACCTTCGGCCTCGCCCCGACCTCATTTCAGTGGGGGGGCTGAGTCATGGAGTCATGGTGCCCTGAGACCTGGGGAGCCTGGAGCCGTCCCTTCTGGAAGCTGGCCCTGAAAGCCTGCCCCACTGTCACCCGGCCACCTTTTCCCAAGGGTGGGCTGCTCCTGGCCCATCCACCCGCAGTCACTGCCCTGAGCTTGTCCGCCCATTCTCCATCGGGAGACGGGCACCCCCGCGCCCCCTCCCCAGCTCCAGGGCTCCCGGGTGGAGTCGCATCCCCCAGACAGGTGCCTGCCTGGAGCCTCAGGATGGGACCTTGTCCGGAGGCAGGTGTTTGGCGCTGAGATCAGATGAGGTCATCGTGGCTTAGGGCCGCCTAATTCCATGGCTAAGGTCCTCGGGGGAGCAGGGAGATCCGGGAGAGAGGAGGGGTTCCCGTGGACGTGATGATGGGGTCCGAGCTGGGGTAATGGGGCCACAAGCTGAGGAGGGCCTGGGGCCTCTCAAAGCTGGGAGAGGCAAGAAGGGCCGTGGACCGGAGGGAGCGAGGCCCCCCAGGACGTCGGACACCCCCGCGCGTTAAGCCCCCAGTCTGTGGCAGCCTCAGGACGCTCCTGCAGGGTGGCTCCGAGCCCCGCAGGGGACTTGTCTGGGGCCGAGCCTGCCTCTGCCCTCACAAGAGCCTCCCATCTCTGCTGTGCAAACGGGCACCCCTGCCCCCCCAGAGGTGCGCCCGGAGGAGAGCGAGCAGCACATGTGCAGACACCTGGGGACACGCGAGCGCACTGGACGCAGTGATGGAGGCTCCCGGGCCTCGCTCCCCGGCGCCCGCGGAGGAACCTGCACCAGCAGGCCCGAGGCCCGCGGCCTCCCGCCTCCGCAGAGGAAGCAGGCCGAGGAAATGAGGGCAGCCGATGCCGGGCAGGAGCCAGCTCCCGGGCGGCCTGTCTGGGCCGACACAGGAGGGAGGTGTCCACGCCGGGCCCCTGCCTTCCTCTGCCAGGCTTGGGTGCCCCAGGGTCAGAGGTCTGCTAAGCGTGACTCTGGGGTTGGACCCGCAGTCGGGGCCACGCGGGAACGGCACTCAGAGCTGGGTATGCGGGGATTTCTGGGAGGACGGGGGCTCCCTCTGCCAGCCCTGGGGCTGGGGGTGGGTGGCCAGGGTCTTTCCCTGGTGAGGCCCCTGCTCTGGCTCTGCCAGGGGATGCGGGGCACAGGATGGGCGGGCCCCATGCCTCCAGTGGGCTGGGGCAACCTGGGACTCACCTGTCTGTCAGCCTGGGGGGTGTGAGGTGAGGCAGCTGGTGGCATGTGGCCGGGCCTGGCCTCGCTCAGTCCTGGCAGGGGAGGTGGGGCCCTGGTGTCTTCCCGTGCCCCCTGAGGGAGGTCACTGCAGCTCCCACCCACCCACTGGCCTGGGCACGTGGCATCAGGCAGCCCTGACCAGATGGTCTTCGCACACAGCCTGTCTGTCCGCAGCCTAAGGTCACCCCCATGCCGAGGTGCCCGGGGGATGGACAGCAGGGTGGTGCTGGTGACATGGGGGTCCTCCTGGGGAGGGCGTGGGCTCGAGGAGGGTCCCACCGACTTAAGGTTCTTAATGCTTTGACCAGGGCCTCACGCTTCCATCTTGCCCTGGGCCCCGCAGATCTGCCGCTGGTCCCCCTGGGGCTGCGTGTCCAGCCTTGGGTCCGGCTGGGAGGGCGCCAGGGGGGCAGGCACGTGTAGAAGGATGCGGTGACTGGCTCCCGTCTGTGTGGAGCTGCCTGGGGTCCGCGGGCTGTGAGGCCCGCCCTGGACTCACGCCTCCCTGGGAAGAAGGAGTCGCGCTTTTACGGGGCTCTGCACACACACGGGGCTCTGCACACACGCAGGACTCGCGTCAGGCTGGTCTCGCCTGCGTCCGAGGTGGCTCCTGCTGACACGTTCCACCTCGCCCCGTGGGCTCGACGGCCCGACCTTCTGCCCCAGGCGTTGGGACACCACCTCTCCCACTCGTCCTAACGGCTCTATTGAGATGTGATTCATGGGCCACATGACCCGTCCACTTTCGGGCACAATCAGTGGCTTTAGCGCCCGCGCGGAAGCATCGCCAGTCTATTCCAGAACACTTCCGACCACTCTGCGAAAGCCCCCCCGCCGGCAGCCCTGGTCTGCGTCCCGTCTGCAGAGGTCCCCTACCTCTGTCTGCAAGGCTGTTGGGTTTCCGCTGTGGGCACGCCGCGAATGGGCCTGGGTTGGGGCTGCTTTCGTGGAGGCCGCGGCCCCTGCCCAGCACTCAGCATCCTACCCGGCTCCCTGTAGCCGTCCTGGGAGCGCCGCGGGGCAGCCTGATGGGCCTGGGACGGCGGGTACCTGTCTGGGGCTGGTTGGCCGCTTGGAGCCGTCTTCTGGGGTCGTCCCTGGGCGCCAGGCCCTGGCCTGCCGCGCGTGACACCCATTCGTTCTGGAGCAGTGGAACGTGTTAGCAGGGGCCACCCTTGGTCAGAGGCGTGCTTGGGGCTCACTGTTCAGGGTGTGCGGGCGCCGCTGGGGTGAGTCTTTCCTGCCCTCATGCTCGGTGGTGTCGGGCTGGTAGCTGGAGGTGGATGCGGTGGGAGACGTTGCCCCCCGGAGCCGGGAAAGGCTCCACGTGGAAACCCCTCCTTTGCTTTTTCCAGAGCCAGTTGGCAAGCACTCGCCAGCACGCGGGGGGGTAGGGCCTCTCACTGCTCCCAGGAGGCCGCCTGGGATCCTTTTGGCATAAGGCAGGCAGCCCCAAGGGGCAGCTTCTGGCCCCTGGGGATGGATGACCCACAGGGCCGGCCCCACGCCCTCTTGGGGCCACCCAGCCCTGGAGGAGCCCCCGGGTGGGGCCTGCTTGGGATGGGCAGGGCCAGGGCTTACACATGCCTGCCCACGGCAGAAGCTGTTCCCGGCCCAGGCCTGCCCTGCTGCCCCGCTGCCCAGCTCACCTCACCTCCCGGCTCTCCCCCCAGTGGGGTCCAGGCAGACATGGGGAGGCCACAGTGGCAGGAAGTTCTGGGCTTGAGCCACCCTCCCACCTTAGCAGCTGGTGCTGGAGTCGGGGCTGAGGACAACTTGGGTACCCACCCTGCCCTGCACCAGGGCTGCCATGGGGGTGGGTCCCGGGGTGCTCAGGAGAGAGTCAAGGAGCCACTGGTGGTGGTGGTGACCAGGCCGGCTTTGTCACCTGCCAGTGGAGGGAACGTCACTTGTTGGTGACGAGGCTGTGGCACTTCCTTTCCTTTTTTGGTCTTTTTAGGGCCGCACTGTGGCATGGGGAAGTTCCCAGGCTGGGGGTCGAGTCGGAGCTGCAGCTGCCGGCCTACATCACAGCTCGCGGCAACACCGGATCCATAACCCACTGAGCGAGGCCAGGGATCGAACCGGTGTCCTCATGGATGCGAGTCAGATTCGGTTCCACTGCGCCACGACGGGAACTCCCCCATGGCACTTCCTTTTATTGCTGTGCTGCACGGCGGGTGTGTTTACATCCAGCGCTGGCCCTGGGACGAGGGGGACTGGGCTGGGGGTCCATGCCCCAAACTGCCAGCGTGGGCTTCGGGGCGCATGTGACAGACAGCACGTCTCCTGGTGAGAGAGGGGCACGTGAGTGGGTGCGGCGAGAGTGTGGTTGTGTCTGCGTGTGTGAGTGCGGGTGCAGGGGTCTGAGTGCAGGTGTGGAGGGAGGAGGGGTGCGTGTGCGGGAGGGGGCAGCCCGTGTGAGGATGTGGTGGGGGGAGTGTCCTCCCTCCCTGCCCTTAGCGGGGGTCAGGGGGTGTCCGGGCCCCGGCCCCCGTCTGCCTGTGGGCTGCCCTCTTCGGCTCTGGATGACCTGCCGTTCCTGATGTTCCGGGGGCCGTGGGGCTGGTGCCTCCCGGCTGCTTGTTCGAACGCCTGGCGGACACTCCGCCTGGTCTGGTCTGTCACCTCGGGTTGACACTTAAGGGCGCAGAATGGCTGCAGCCCCCGAGCGTCGGGCACTTGAACTTCTCTCCCACGGAGGAGGCAGCCCCCTTCCCCTTCCAGCCCCTCAGTCCTTGGGGTGTGCTGTCCCGATGCCCTGCTGGCCCCACCCACCCCACGCTCTCCGCGCGGCAGGTGGCGCCGCACCTGTCTCTGTGTGTTGGGACCTCCAGTCTTCGGGGGGCGGGGGAGCTTTGGAACCCAGATGCCCCTTGGGCCCCTCTCACCCGCGGGGGGTGGAGCCTGGGCAGCTGCGGAGCTGGGGTCTGGCTGCACCCCTTCCCAGAGCCGCTTTCTGGGGGGGAGGGTGGGCCTCGGTTTCCTGCTTGGCTGTGGTCAGGGCCAGAGGCGAGCCTGGTGGGGGGTCAGCAGAGACTGGGGGCCATCCGTGACTGCCCCACGCAGGGCCAGCTCGTGGGGTGGGGCGTCCCACAGATGTGACCTTCGCCCTCCCAGGGGAGGTGGGGGGACAGCATCTGAGCAGCGAGGCCAGATTTCAGTCGCCAGGGGTCCTTGCATCTGGGGACGAGTGAGCAGACAGATGCGCGGGGCCTCCCTCCGTCTGGGAGGCTTCCCCTCCTCCGCTGGCCAGAGGGCTGCCACCCCCGCAGGAGGGTTCCTTTCCTCTCAGCCTGGGCCCTTGGGCACACCTCTGCCAAGAAAATGCCCACGGGCCCCTCAGCTCTGGACCTGCCCTCGGACGGCTGCTTGCTTCAGCGGGGGGCCGGAAGGTGGGGTGTCAGGGACAGACGACGGGCCCCTGGCGGCCTGGGCACGTGGACCCTCCCCTGCCTGCTGGCCGTGTCGCTCAGAGGCGCCCTCTCCAGGCTCACACAGCTCCTTCCTGCTCAAGATCCCGTTTGCATCACTGGGCGAGCTCGGGGGCAGCAGCACTGGTGCCAGGATGTCTGTCCTCAGATGCCCAGCCACGGCCCCGCCCCAGGCCTGCTGATGAGCTCAAGTCTGAGCCCCCGTGGGCTCTGCGGGCACCGGGCAGGGGGGCCGGGGTACCTGGGGGTCTCAGTGGAGCCGCTGGCCAGTGGGGCTGCAGGGGGGTTCAGTGTCCTCTGTGGTCCGTGGCGCGTGGGCTCGTATGAAGCCCAGGAGCAGCTCCTGAGGGCCCGCTGGGCTCGGAGCCTTCCTAGGTGGGGCAGACGGGTGGGGGCTGGACACCCAGGACTGCGGGCTCAGCTGTAGTGGGAGCAGATGACCCCATCCGGGGATCCGAGGCCTCCTTCCTGCAGGGGCAGGGAGACGAGTCAGGGGCCAGGATGGGGGTGGCTCTGGTGGCTGGTGGGCACGGGTGCTGAGTGCACAGGGTCCCGGCCTGTGTGTTGTCCTGAGTAGCAGGGATGGAACCCTCTCCACCTCCGATGTCCAGTGAGTTTCCAGTGCCAGGCCGGGCGTGGCTGGGCCCCCGTCGGGACCGGCCTGGCTCTCCTGTGTGATGGTGGCTGGGGTGGTGTCCAGGGCCCACGGCCCCTGGCGGGGATGCCGGTGGAGGAGTGAGCTCCCTGCGGTGTCCGGCTGTGATGTGGGCGTCCTGGCTGTTGTGGACGGGGCCTCTGTCCCAGGGGTGTGGGCAGCTCCCCGAGGGGGTGGGTGAGGAGCCAGGCTATGCATCTGGTGCAGAAAAGGGGCTCTGGGGGGGAAAGCAGCAAGCCAGCCAGGGGGACACTGGGGGTGGCCACCCGTGGGGGCCAGGCAGCGTTGGCACACCCGACTCAGTCTCGACCCCCGCCCTCACTTCATGTTTTAAAAATTGAGGTGGGGAGTTCCCGTCGTGGCGCAGTGGTGAACGAATCCGACTGGGAGCCATGAGGTTGCGGGTTCGATCCCTGGCCTTGCTCAGTGGGTTAAGGACCCGGCCTCGCCGTGAGCTGTGGTGTAGGTCGCAGGCAGGGCTCGGATCCTGCGTTGCTGTGGCTGTGCTGTAGACAGGCAGCCGTAGCTCCGATGTGACTCTCAGCCTGGGAACCTCCATGTGCCACGGGTGCGGCCCTTAAACTAAATAAATAAAACAAAAATTGAGGAGAAAATCTCACAGCATGAAAGTAACCACTTTAGGTGTAGGGTTCAGGGGTGTCGGGCACATTGGCCAGGCTGTATGCCACACTCAGGCTGGAGAGCTGCTTGGAAGCGCTTCCTGAGCGCCCTGTGTCTCATCCCTGGGGACCTTGGGACCTGGCCAGGCTGAGGGGACAGTGAGGAGAAAGGCACGGTGGGAGAAGGGCCAGCAGGTGGCAGGAGGGCAGGGGGCAGGGGGCAGGCTGGGAGGGCGCTCGTGGGTGGTGCTTTTAGAAGATGGCTTCAGGCCTATCGAGGAACCCGCTGGAAGCCACAGACCCCGAGGAGGTGGGGCAGGGCCCGGGCTGTGGGATGGAGCCCAGTGGCCTGGGCAGGGCTGGAGGTGGGGAGAGGGTTTGAGTTGGGGTGGGGGGGGCGGCAGAGAGGGAGGCCAGAACCGGGGACGCCAGGGCCGGGTCTGGGCTCTATTCTGTGCACAGTGAAGCCATGGGGGTCTTTGGGAGTCCCGAAGTTCCCGTCGTGGCTCCGTGGTGAACGAATCCGACTGGGAACCATGAGGTTGCGAGTTCGATCCCTGGCCTCGCTCAGTGGGTTAAGGATCCCGCATTGCTGTGGCTGTGGTGGAGGCTGGCGGCTACAGCTCCGATTCGACCCCGAGCCTGGGAACCTCCATATGCTGCAGGAGCGGCCCAAGAAAATGGCAAAAAGACAAAAAAAAAAAAAAAGAGATGGGAGTCCCAGGATTAGGTGTGGGTGATAATTAAATAGAATGTACACGTCTGGTTCTAGACGGAGGGCACACTTAACTGTAGGAAGAGGGAAACCGCAGACAACGGGAAGGCATGACCCGCGCAGGATTCTCCCACCCGCCACAACCACCGTCCGCGTTTTTGAGGTCGTTTCTTCCAGGTTGGGGTTTTTTGGGACATGGTTGTGATTAGGATTTATAAACAGCTTTACGTCCTGCCTCTTGTTTTCAACCTTACTAAGGTATAATAGAAACAGGCTAAACTGGGAGTTCCTGGCGTGGCGCAGCGGAAACGAATCCGACTGGGAATCATGAGGTTTCGGGTTCGATCCCGGCCTTGCTCCGTGGGTTAAGGATCCAGCATTGCCACGAGCTATGGTGTAGGTTGAAGACGTGGCTCGGATCTGGCGTGGCTGTGGCTGTGGTGTAGGCCGGCGGCTGTAGCTCCGATTGGACCCCGAGCCTGGGAACCTCCATGTGCCGCAGGTGCAGCAGAAATAGACTAAACTGCTTTTTTTTTTTTTTCTTTTGTGGCCGCTCCGAGGCATATGGAGTTCCCAAGCCAAGGATCAGATCCAAGCCGCAGTTGTGACCCACACCACAGCTGTGGCAACGCCAGATCCCCAACCCACTGTGCTGGGTCGGGGAATCAAACCCAAGTCTTGGTGCTGCAGGGGCGCTGTCAGTCCTGTTGCACCACAGCGGGAACTCCTAAACGGTGCCTGTCTGAAGTGTGTGATTTGGTGGCTTTGGCCACACAGATGCGTCACAGGTCATGAAATATTTACATTTGAGGGCCCTCACGAACCCTTGACCCGAAGGTCAGATAACAGGCATTTGCCTTGAGCCCAGCCATCTCCTTGTGCGCCCAGAAGTGGCGTCATGTTGATATTTTCTTGTTTCCTCAAAACATCTTCTGGGAGTTCCCACTGTAGCTCAGTATCCATGAGGACACGGGTTCAATCCCTGGCCCGACTCAGTGGGTTAAGGATCCGCCACTGCCGTGAGCTGTCACGTGGGTCGAAGACTCAGCCTGGATCCCGCGTGGCTGTGGCTGTGGTGTAGGCGGGCGACCGTAGCTCCGATTGGACCCCTAGCCTGGGAACCTCCCTGTGCCGTGGGTGCGACTCTGAAAAGACAAATAAATAAATAAAACATCTTCTGAAATTCACTCTCTATGGCTTCTTTCGCAGATACGCCGTTGTTTTTACTGAGTCCTTTTATAGCTACTGTTTGGGCTGTTTCGCATCCTCATAAACCTCCCTGCAAGGAGCATCTCCGTGGAAAGGTGCCGGGCTGCGGTGCTAACGTTCACCTCTCCTCGTTTTTGTTCTGGACCGTGTGCCGTCAGGTGTTCGCCAGTTTAAATTCCCAGACCGGGAACTACTTGGCCAGGGCGTTGGCTGGGCTCCCAGGCCCTGCATGCCTGTCTCCGCATCGCTTTCCAGAAGCGATTCCACCCCGAGCGCCTTGGGCGGCTCGTCCTGGTGCCCCAGCTTCGGCCGGACGCCCGCTTCTCAGACGCCGACGTCGGGTGTGGCTTCATTTCGTTTATGAGGGCGCAGGCTGCACGTCTTCTTGTGCGTTAGAGAAATTGCGTTTCCTGGTTTGTGGCCTGACCGTGTTCCGGGTGCTTGTTTCTGTTTGAGTCTCAAAGGGCTTTTTACCTGTTTGCTGATCGGGTGCCCCAAAGTAATAGCATCACGGCTCACGCTCTCCGGGGTGTGCTGTCTGCCTTCCCCGTGGGACTTTTATGGAGACAGCTGACTCCCCCGCCCCCCACATCGGCCCGGGGGTTCTGTGTGGGGCCTCCGTGGAGCCCAAGGCTGATCCGGGCCGTCATTCCGCGCCTCGCCTGCTGGCCCATCTCTGCCGCAGCACCGTGTGGTTTTAGGGATCGTAGGACGAGCTACGCAGACAAGACCCTACCTCTGCCCGCCGCCCGCCTTTTTTTTCGGCTGCCCTGTGGCTTATGGAGGCTCCCAGGCTAGGGGTTGAATCGGAGCTGTAGCCGCCGGCCTCCACCGCAGCCACGGCCATGCCGGATCCGAGCTGTGTCTGCGACCTACGCCACAGCTCATAGCAATCCCGAACCCCGGATCCTTAAGCCACTAAGCCGGGGATCAGGATGGAACCTGCGTCCTGAGGCTGCAGAGATGCTGCTGATCCTGCTGCGTCACAGCGGGAACTCCTTCCTGCCCTTTGTAAAGTTTCTCTCTTGTTTAGAGCTTTGTCCACTCTAAGGTCACAGGTCTTGTTGACAGGTGGCTGGGAGGGGGTGGGGGAGTTGGGGAGGGCCACTGGGGTCACGTGGCCACCCCCACCTGACCTCACCCCCACCCACTGGCAGAATAAATCACATTCCTTTTACGAGAAGCCTGGCTTGGCACCTGGTTCTGTCCGGAGCCACGCCCCCCCCAGCACCCCCAATTGCTCCGTTCCCTCCTCCCTCCAGCCCCTCGGAGCTCTCTGGAGGCGGGCGAGGCCAGGACCAGAGCACCAGCATTGAGGGCAGTTTGCCGAAGGTTCTGGTGGCTTCTGAAGCCCATCCCTTTGAGGAGAGCAGAATCTGTGTCACCTGCAGGGCCAGGGCCCCCAACAGGAGCCCCTTGAGGAAGGGCCTGAGGCCTCCAGGGTGGGCCTTGGGGGCCCTGCCTTCTGCTCGGTGTCCCCCCGCCCCAAGGACAGCAGGTGCTGGCCCTGCAGCCTCCTGCCCCAGCCTTCCACCTGCTGAGGGACCTCACCCACCGGGGACCCCACCCACCCTGCTCACCCCCCTTCCCCAGCGGGGTCGGGCTGGTCCTGGAGAACTGGAGAGGGCCTGTCACGTGGCAGGCATCACAGTCATGCACAGTGTCCCAGAGCCAGCACCTGGCAGGTTTTGTGGGGGCTGGGGGGTGTCCAGGAGGCATGGAGGGGCTGGGGACACGCAGCTGTAGCCCTGCGGGTCTAGAAAGAGGGCCCCCAGGCCCACCTGTCTTCCCCGAGGCCCCTACCCCAGGGTGCAGTTCCCTGAGGTGGTCTGGGGGTGGGGGGTGGAGAAGGTCGGGAGGGAGGACCTGAAGGGGCGTGTGGGACCCAGAAACAAAGCAGGACGACAGGAAGGGTGCACGGCTGGGGGCCGCTGGCGGACCTGGTGCCCCTGTCCTGGGAGACAGTGTCTGGCTGCGGCTCGCGGGGCCGTCACCATGAAACACCCTGCATTCTGAGCCCTGTCCCCACGTGTACCTGGCCGGAGGAGGTGGGGTGGGGAGGGAAGGGTGTTTCCGGGGGGGGAAGCTGGCTGTGGGGGCAAGAGCTGACCTGCAAGGCCCGGCTGGTGGGGGGCGTCTCTGAGACCCCCGCTTGCTCCTCCGGGCAGGGAAAGCACCCACGGGAGGCCCTGGGGACACGGCGGGCGCCCGAGAAGCCCAAGCCGTGCAGCTTACAGAATGCTGAGTCCTGGAGACGGCTGGGCCATGCTAAGGGTGCCCAGTCCACAGCGCTGGCAAGGAGGACGTCCCCTTTGGGCTGCAGGATTGAGCCAGCAGAGGCTGTGGGCCTGCTGGCTCCGTGGGGAGCTTGCCTGTCTCTCTTGCTGTGTTGCTTCTGCAGTGGATGGAATTATTATTCTCAAAAGTCTGAGTAGGAGTTCCTGTTGCGGCTCAGGGGTTAACGAATCCAACTAGGAACCACGACCTTGCGGGTTCGATCCCTGGCCTTGCTCAATGGGTTAAGGTTCTGGCGTTGCTGTGGTATGGGTCACAGATGGGGCTCGGATCCTGCGTTGCTGTGGCTGTGGTGCAGGCCAGCGGCTATAGCTCCAATTAGACCCCTAGCCTGGGAACCTCCATGTGCCATGGAAGCAGCCCAAGAAATGGCAAAAAGACAAAAAGACAAAAAGACAAAAAATAAATAAATAAATAAAAGGTCTGAGTAAAACGGGTGCACTGCTCATGGTCCCCACAGGAGGGCACTGCAGAGGCGGGCGCTCTGCGGGAGGAGGCGGTTCTGGTCCACCTGCTGCTGGGATGGTTGGGGGTGTTGCGGGACTGGAGGGCGGTTGTCACCTGCTGGGTCACTGAACCCAGGGCGGGAAGATGGGGCCCTTGCCCCTGGGCTCCGCACACGCCACCTTGTTACCGTAGTGGCTTTTTCATTGTATGGACACATTCGCTTTTCCAACTTGTTTTCCCAACAGGGAGCCCAGCTCTCAGGCCCCTCCCGTGTGAATTCACCTGATGCAGGTAGAAGCCTAAGCAGGACAGAAGGACTCTCTGCCAGAACCGCAACCCCTGCTGGTCCGAGGTGGGCTGGCCGCTGCTCTCGGGGAGCCTGGCCCTGCTCCCCCGGTTTGGCCCCAGGGTCACCCTGTGCTCTCGGCCACCCACAGGCCCTGCTTCTTCCTGTGCCAGTGCCACCTGTCCCCAGGGTCCTGGCTCCCTGCCCCAGGTGTGCCCACGGGGAGGGCAGGGAGGGTTTCGGGACGGGGACGCTAGGCCCCCGTCTGCGGCTTCCTTAGCCGAGCTTCTGTGGGTGAAGACAGGCAGGTGGTGTGCCTGCAGGGTGACCCTGGCCGTGGGTGCCCAGCTAAGGGGAGAGGGGTGCCTTGCAGGGAGCAAGCCCAGCGGGGGGCGGAGGGGGTGCGTGAAGACACCCGTGGCTGCTTTGCAGGAACCTGGCCCATGGGGCCGAGCAGGGTTGGAGTGGCCCTGAGATTGGAGGTGCTACCCACCCCCTCCCAGGGAAGGGCCACTCTGGCCACCTGCCCCTGCTTAAGGCGGCCCATTTAAGGGCCACCTGCCCCTGCTTAAGGCGGCCCATTTAAGGGCCACCTGGCCCTGCTTAAGGCGGCTCAGATGGGGGCCACCTGGCCCTGCCATGGTGGCTTGGATGAAGCTTGAGCAGCTCCGGGTCCTGCGGCGGCAGGATGCTGGGGGTTGGGGAGGCCTGGAGCCTCTAGGCACTGAGCCGCTCACCCCGCCAGTGGCACACGAGGCGTGAGCAGACCCTGGAGGCCCTGGAAGTCGGGGCCCCAAGTTCAGGAGGAGGCGGGCATGAGCTGAAGGAGTGGGGGCCTCGCTTCTCCCCATGAGGGCCGCCCCCCATGAGTGCCCAGGCCGGAGGCTTGGACGCAGACCAACGAGGTCCACACGGCCCCAGGGCCGACCCGGATGTGAAATGGACCCTCAGGGAGAACGTTCCAGCACTCGGGGTCCCACTGGCCCTGTCTCGCGAGTGGGAAGCCTCCTCCCATCCCAGCTGGAGTGAGTAGGGCGATTGGGCAAGTGGGGCCTGAAGGGGCTCTGGGGTCCGGGGGCCCTAGGGGCCACGTCCTGGCCCGACGCAGGCAGGTTGCAGGAGTGGGGGGCTCACTGACAGGATACAGCCATGGGCTCGGGCTGCAGGGCCCCCCTCGGCCACTCCCAAGTCCCTCGGGAAATTGTCGTGGTGTTTGCTGCTCTGGGTGGAGCCGGTGGCGAGTGGCCACCCTGTGGCCTCGTGGGGGAACCAGCCTCTACCCTGTTCCTGGTACCTCCCCTGCCCCCCGCTTCCGCCGTCAGCTCAGCCAGTGGGAGGCCTGGGGCGCCTCTCAGCCCACCTTCCCCCCTGCCCAGGGCTGGGCTGAAGTGGGGGAGGGCAGGGGTGGGGCCCGGTGGGGGATCTGAGGTGTATGCCAGGCCTGGCGGACGTCTCGGGGTGCTGTTCCCCTCTTGCATGCTCGGGGTGAGGTGTCCCCGTTTTCAAATGGGAAGCTGAGGCTCGGAGTCCCACAGCTGGTGAGGGGCAGAGCTTCCAGCCCAGGCGGCCTGATGCGCCCCCCTGCCGCCTGCCCTGCCCAGCCTGGGGAGGAGGCTGAGCAGGCGGTCTCTTCCCACCACGACCAGGAGTCCCCTGATACTGGCACGAGGTTGCCCCTCTCCTGTGGGCGGGACTGCAGGCCCAGGTCTCAGCGGCGAGTGCCCCTGCAAGGGGGCTCCTTGGTGGAGGGGGGCATCTCTCTTCTCTTAGCAGCCTCCCTCTCCTCTGTCCCTGGCACCCTCCTTCCTGGAGCGACCCTGACCCTGCGCTGCCTTGGGAGCCGCTGCCCCTGCCAGGACCTTCCAAGGCGGCCCCTGTGCTTTGTGCTGTGGGTGTGTTGCCAGAATTTGGCCTCTGTCCACTGGTACCGAATAGAGACCAGGAGCCCGAATTACGGAAGCAGAAAAAGCTGGCTCTTACTGCTTTGCCGGGCAGAGGCGGCCTCAGCAAGCTAATGCCTCCAAGACCGTGCCTGCCCTGGGAAGAGTTACAGCGAGTCTGACGGGAAAGGGAGAAGGCAGTTTTCACACAGGAATCAGCACAGGGCAGACGTGCCTCCTTCTTTCCTTGGGGGCGTCTTAGTCCTCAAAGCTGGCGTCGGGCGGTCTCGGCCTGATGGTGACGGGGTCTTCTGGGTCCCCGCCCCGAGTCACAGGACTTGAGAAAAGGGCAAATCAGGCAGAGATGAGAACAAGCTGGGAACGTTCCCGCAAGACCTCAGGAGCTCGTCGCCTCTGGCTCCCAGGCCGGTGTGCTCGGGGTGCCTGATCATCAGCTTGTGGGTGATTGTGTTTAGGGGCGATGGAGCCAGGGGGAAGGACAGGGAGGCCTCTGAGCGGTTCGCTTTTAAAGTTTTCGTTTCTAAGAGGAGCGTAAGGACTACGCCTTTTCCCTCTCAGGTGGATAAGGTGCCTGTGTCATCGCGTGGGTCCCTTGAGAGGGAACCAGCATCCCACCCCACGGCCGCACTGTTGCTTCTTGACGGCCCCTCCCGGGTCTCTGCCCCCCTCCCTTCCCTGAGCAGCACCTGTCTGAACCTGCCCCTTGGAACGCAGGGATGGCCCTGGAGGCTGGAGGAGGCCCACTTCCAGGAACAAGAAATGGGGGGGACACAGGGAGGCTTGTGTGCCCAGGAGCCCCACAGGGCCCTGCTCGGTTGCAAGTGCTCCCTTCTGTCTTGCGGGCAGGGTCTGGGGCAGGGATGGGATCTCGGGACAGTGTCGTAGGGGTGGGTCCTGGGCCAGGCACAGCCAGCCAGCGGGGCAAGCCCCTCGGGGGACCCTCCTGCCACACAGGGTGTCAGCCGAGGCCGTGGGGTAGGATACAGCAGCCCCACGCTTGGTCTCCTGAGCTGCATGCGCCCCTCCGAGCCAGCCGTCACCCCATAAGCGGGGTGTCTCTTCCCCACATCCTGGGTCTTCCATGGCCACCTGGAGGGAGCCTGGTGCCTGGGTCCTCACCCTGCAGCGCCCAGGCCCAGGCCCCAGTCCCGGAGCCCCTCGCGGTCACAGACGGGGGCTAGCGGCGTGATGTGTGCGCTGGGCCTTTCTGCTCCTCTGCTCACCTGCGGGTGTGTTCGCGAAGGCTCTCCGGGCTGAGCCCTCGCACAGGAGCCGGCCAGAGAGCGCCACCTGGTGGGCAGCGTGGACCCACCAACCGGTGCATCACTGCCAAGCGGCGCTTGTGACGCCCTGGTTACAGCTCAGTGGGCTCCCTGGAGCCCAGACCCAGCTGGCCTGCCCTCCCGAGGGGCCGGTGTGGGCGACCCCCAGGCCGAGGGCCAGGCGGACGTGTCTGGGCTCAGGGTCTTGTTGGAAGAGGGCCTCCGTGCTGGGCTCGCTTCGGCCCCATAGTCACGTGAAGGTGGGTGGCGAGGCCAGGGGGCAGAGCTGTGGCTGGACGCTCCGTGATGAAGAGCTGTGTGGCATGAGGTTTGTCTAAGTGGGTTTTCCAGTGAGTTTCTGAAACAAACAGCAAAGCCGTCTGCGACCTTGTCTTCCGGGGCACATGCGACGCTGTGCTGGAGCGGACCTGGGTGTGTTCTGGAAGCGGCCTGGCACCGCGGGCATGGTTTTGGGGGTCACTGCTGCCGGGCCTCTGAGTGGATGGAGCAGGGATAGATGTGGCAACAGACGCGTTTCCGGCCTACCTGTGCTCACCTGTGTGCTGCCAGGGGACGGACGGGCGGACGGGGTGGGTGGGGCCCGTGCAGTGGGCAGGCTGGGGCAACCTGGGGCTCACCTGTCCGGGTGCGCGAGGTGAGGTGGCTGGTGGCATGTGGCCGGGCCTGGCCTTGCTCAGTCCTGGAGCGGGGGAGGGGGGGCCCTGCCAAACTGGGCACGTGGTGTCAGGCACCCCTGGCCAGCTGTCCTTGGCACACAGCCTGAGGTCCACCCTGTGTGGAGGCGCGGGAGCGATGGGCAGCGGGGTGGTGCTGAGGACAACCTGGGGGCACCACCACCCCCAGGGGACCCCTCTGCCTTGCTGCTCCCCAACTGTGTTCCGGCTCCAGCATGTTGCTTATGGGCTCCGTGGGGCTCTGGGTGTCCCCTGGGCCTCGACCCAGAGAGTGTCCTGGGCGGTCACTCCTCTCGCTGAGGTGGTCACAAAAGAAGAGCTGCAGCAGCTCTTGGGGTGGCCGGGGTGCAGGACCTGAGTGAGTGAAGCCTACGTGTGGGCAGTGGGGGGAGCGGGCCCCCTGGGCGGCCTCGGGGCTCTGGGGGCGATGCTGGAGGACCCTCCCCGGGCCCGGAGGGTGGGGCGCGGTCCCCCTGGTGGCCGACAGCACCTCCTGGCTCCCACGGGCCTGGGTCCTCACCTGCAAAGCTCCTGCGGTGACAGTCCTGTCAGGGGAACTGCTGTGGTTTCGACTTGCAGCCTTGGGGAGGCTCCAGAAACGGGAGGGGTTTGGAGGTTTGAAACGTCAGGTCTGCAGCCTCTGGGAGGCCCTTTCTGGCTCCACCCGTCTGTCTGGTCATCTCCCCACCCCCACAGAGCCACCCTCATGGGCGTCGGGGGTGGGGGAGGCCCACTCAGTGCCCCGCTTCCTCTGCTGCTGAGAGGAGCACGTGATGCTGAGTGACCGGGACCTGCCGGGGGACCTGGAGGGGACCCAGAGGACGGCCACACCCCGGGACCAGGGTCGGGGCTGAGGCTGGGCCTCCTGAGGTTTCCTGCCCCAAACAGCCTGTGCAGCCCCGAGGACTGGCCTTCTTTCAGCTTCGGGACTGGCCAGGAGACAGAGTTGGGGGAGCACTTGCTTGGGGAGGTGGCTGGCGGGAGGGGTGCCTGCTGAGTGCCCACAGGTCACCATGGCAACGGCACATCCTTGAGGGCGCTTTGGCTTCAGGGGGCTGCGGCAGCCAGGCCTGCTCGGCGCCCTCCACCGAGTACACGCCGGGGCCAAGGGCCTGTGTGCGGTTTGGGTGGGAGAGCCCAGTGGGGGCTTACGCGTGGGTGGGGGTGTGTGCACAGGCACGCCCACGAGCACACGCCTGAAATCTGGCCTGTGAGGCAGCTGCTCGCAGCCCCATGGGACCAGGGACACAGCCGAGGTTCTGAGGTCTCCTCTGGGGTGACTGAGCTGCCGGGTGCCAGCCTCTCTACCCTGTGCGGGGGTGTCAGGAATGAGACAGAAAGTCCTTGGGGAGGGGGTGTGTGCTGAGCGGTGGTGGGGCAGGAGGGCAGGCCGGGTGGGGTTGCCAGCCTGCTGAGCTTGTCCTCCATGTAGGGGACACCCGGCTGTCCCCACCACAGCATCCTGCAGCCACCAGCTGGGCCCAGCCTCCCCCAAGCCCTGGCTCAGGCAGGGAGTGGGGCAGCTCGGGGCCCTAATTTGGGGGCCATGTTACCCATCGAGGGGCCACCTCATGCTGCCCTCACATCACGGGTTCCCCACCTGGCGAGGGTTCGGGTGACAGACGTCCAGGGGTCACAGGTGCTGCGGAAGGCGTGCTGCTGTCCTCAGGACAGAAACAGCGCCGGGGGCCTCGGTGGGCGTTCTGCAAGAGGGCGACTGGAGAACACCAGGCTGCTGCTGGCTTTCTCGGGCCAGGGTCCCCGAGCCTCAGGTCGGAGGGTGTTCTATCTCCTGGCCCTGGCCCCCTGCTGCCCAGAGCCTGGCATGTGGCCAGGGGACAGCCGCCAGCCCTCAATCCCAGCCCCCTGGGGTCTCACAGCCTTGACTGGTGTCATCTCATCACCTTGGCGACAATGACAGCCCTGGGGCACGCTCCAGAGGGGTGAGGGGGGCGAGCCAGTCTGAGAGAGATGGGGGAGGGGGTCCCCGCAGCCCTGAGACCCTGACCTCACGGAGGGATGTCCACGAGCCCCCAGAAGTGGGAGCCGAGTGGGCTTCGGCTGCTCTGCCAGCCCCGTGCCCCCTGGTGAGGCCAGTGCAGCACCCAGGGGCTGGCCGTGGATGGCAGGCTTGGGCCCCCGTGGCCGCCCCGGGTGTCCACCTGGCCTGGGCCCGACAGCGCTGCCTCCCAGGGCGGGGGGTGCTTAGAGCAAGGGTCAGGGTGCAGAGGCTCAGCCCTCCATGAGTCTGGGGGCTGTGGAGCCCGGGGTTCGGCCCGGCTGCCCCTGAGCGCTGTCTCCCTTGCAGACGGCGCCCCGCTCAGCGAGCTCTCCTGGTCGTCCTCCCTGTCCGTGGTGGCCGTGTCCTTCTCCGGGCTCTTCACCGTCATTGCCCTCATGCTGGCCTGCCTGTGCTGCAAGAAGGGCGGCATCGGCTTCAAGGTGAGGGCTGGGGGCCTCGGGGGCTATGGATGCGATCCCAGAGGCCAGGCCCCCTGGGGACCGCAGAGACCCGGGTCTGGGTCCCCACTGGCCTCCCCAGCCAGTGCCTCCCCCATTTGGGGTCCCCTGTGGGGGCCTGGCCTCACGCTGTCCACGCTCGGCGTCGGGCCTCTGTGGGCCCAGCACCCCATGCTGGTGAGGAGGGGCCTCGAGGGGGCCACAGGGGTCCTGAGCCCACTCGGGGGGCTCCCGGGCTCCATGCGCACGGCGTCCTCGAACCCTCGCCCGTCGGAATCAGCAAAGGGAAACCAAGGTTGCTCAGATATGCTTCCTGGCATCGGAGATCCTCTCTGGCTGGGGTCGCCTCCCCTTGGTGTCTTCTGCCCCCTGGGGAAACGATGGAGGCCACCCACCTCGGGGGCTCCGCTCCCAGGGTCGTTCCCCAGGCCGGCAGCGCTCTCGGCTGCCCCCCACCTTCAGCTGCAGCTCTGAGCACGGAGGACCAGGAGAAGGAGCTGGAGCTGAGGACCCAGCCTCAGCACCCCACCCCCCGCCCTGCCCCGTGGCAGTTCTGCCAACCTAGCACATAGCGGGGCCTGTGGCCGTCCGCTGCCCACTCGGGGCCGGAGGTCAGATTCCTGGGCCGGCAGGGTCAGGAGGGGAGGGGCTGCCCGGCACAGAGCCCTGGGCCTTGTTGCCATGCCAAGCGACCCACAGCCCAGCCCTCACCCTATTCTAGGGCAGCGGTGCCCTCCCTCCTGCCCGGCGCATCTGTCGCGTGTCTTTGCAAAGGTGCCTTTGCCGCCTTTCATGGCCGGGCCATCCTCTCGGGGGCCCGGGGAGCTGAGAGCCTGGGGTCCACGGCCGAGCCCCTGCTCGGTTGTCCTCGCGCCGGGCCCGTCTCCCCGACCTGCTGGCGTCTTCCTGGAGCATCCGGGGGCCGGAGCGGCGCGGTGGGGGCGGGAGCCCGGGGTGGGGCCCTGGGCTCTGGTATAAGTAGCCCCTCCGTGGGGGGCTGGGAGAACAAGGCCCCACACAAGGGCCAGCGCGGCCCCTCCTACCCCTGCCCCCTTCACCTCCTGGGAACATGGTGCCCGGAACATTCCAGCACCAGCTCGCCTGGGTGGGAGGGTGGCCTGCACAGCGGGCTCCCGCCTGGGCTCTGGTGGGCCGGTGCTGGGCTCCGCTGCTGCCGGGGGCTGTCCGGGGGGCAGGGGCTGGGCCGCGATGCTCACGCTGTCCTACCTGATCGCCCGCTCTGCTGGCTCCGTCCCGCGGGCCTCTGGGTGGCACCGTCAGGTAACAGGCTGGGGCAGGGCAGACCCCGAGGCGGGGTTGGGATTTCAGGCTGGGGGTGGTCCTGACAGTCCCGGGGCCCCAGGGTGGTCTCCCGGGCCCTGCGGAGGGGACTCGCGGCACGCCTTGTCCCCAGTGGCCCTGTGCCCTCTGGGTACAGACCAGGACCGGCCCTCAGGGGCGTCCCGACTGCAGCTGAAGAAACTGAGCTCCGAGAAAGCAGGGCCCGCTGATCACAGCAGCATGGGGAGGAACCCAGGCCTCCTGGCTCCCGCTCCAGCTGCCTGTCCACGGGGGCGGCCCGCCCACAGCTCCATGGAAGCTGAGCCCTGGGCAGTGGGCTGTTGGGGTCAGGCCGGCCCGCTGCACGGTTACCGCGGCTCCGCCTCTGGCTCAGGGCTCCTGGGAGACTTGGCCCTCCGCTCAGGAAGGTGCTCGATCGGGGAGGGGACCTCCTGAGACAGGCAGGGTGGCAGCGCCCTTCAAAATACCAGCTGAGCCAGCTCTACGGAGCCCAGAGAGTGGCCGGCTGCCGGCTACCTGGGTCAAGGTCCAGGGCACCTGCAGGCCTGGGGCTGAAGGCGGGGTGGGCGCTCAGGGATGCTTTACCCGGTGGGGCAGGGGGTGGGCACTCAGTGGCTTGACTGCTGAGGCAGGAGGGGGTGCTGTGAGGAAGCTGCTGTCCTGGAACCCCAGCCATGACCCCAGGCAGATGAGCCTGGGCGGCCCCCAGGCCGAAGGCTGCTGGTGGGGGGGTGGCCCGATGGGCAGGGGCAGCTGGCTTCCAGTCCCACCACATCCGCTGCCAACCTGAGGCCTGTGCTGCCCATCCAGACCTGAGCCTGGTGGGCGTGGGTGCGAGTGGGCAGAGGTGGGGGAGACGCGGCTGCTCTGGGGCTCACGGCCTCCGCCCTTGAGGCTCTGCCCGTGGGAGGAAAACCCGCCTTCCTGGGGCAGCTGGTGGCCCTGGGGAGGCGGGTGGCTTGGCGTGGGGTCTGTTTTCGGCCCTGAGGAGTGAGGAGGCGGGTGGAGGGGGCAGCTGGCAGGGGTGCTGGTGGGAGCTGGGCCCTGGGAAGAAAGGGGCCTTTCAGAGCCAGCCTGCACCCCTCGCCCCCGCCCTGCCCCCGCCCCTCCCCGTCTCGGGAGCCCTGGAGCTCACCGTGTCCCCTGCTTGGCCCAGGAGTTTGAGAATGCCGAGGGGGAAGAGTTTGCGGCCGACTTCTCGGCACAGGGCTCCCCGGCGGCAGCGGCTCCGAACGGGCCTGACGTGTACGTCCTCCCGCTCACCGAGGTCTCCCTGCCCATGGCCAAGCAGCCTGGGCGCTCAGGTGAGTGAGCCCCCGGGGGGCGCAGGTGCAGCCCAGGGTCAGTGCTCCCGGGGCGGGAGGCAAGGGGCTGGTGTGCGCCCCCTTCTGCAGGGACCTGGGGCTCTGGGAGCCTGCCTGCTGCTGGGCTGGCACGGGTTGCTGCCCCGGTCCTGGGATGGGCATCTATGTGCTGAGAGGAGGGGCTTCTCTGTTGCCCTGGGGATGCTGGACCCAGGTGCGGCCCCTCCCCCGTGCCAGGGAGGGGCTCCCTGCGTGGGCGGGGCTGTGAATGGGCCTTTCACTCAGGACCAGGACCCCGGGGTGGGGGCAGGTGGGGCCTCTTCCCGTGGCTTCCTTTCCGTATCTCCCATTTGCCCCGTCCCGGGGTGCCTCCACCAGGCTCCACCCACGCGGCACATCGGGGGCCTAAAGTCTGGAGGTTACAGCTCAATGGCCAAGCTGGGCTTTGAACCCAGGTCTGCCTGATGCCAGCCCTGAGAGAACTCCCTGCTGTGTCTGGAGGCTGGTGGGGGGTCCCTGGCCTCGGGCCTCCTCCAGGAGCACCAGGGAGGTGTCAGAGCCTGTTCGGGCCCTGCTGGCCCCCCACCTGCTTGTCTTCTGGGCTCAGCTGGTCTCTGGCCAGGATGCTGCCTTCCCAGGAGTCACAGGCTGGGGGCCTTCGTCCGCCAGCGTCTCCTGGAGGAGACCTCACCAGTTAGGCAAGAATTGCAGGGCCCAGGGCCCCTCCATTGACTGGCCCAAAGGAACACCCCGCAAAAGAGATGGGGTCTCTTCTGTAAGCGGCCCCCCGGCTTTCCAAGGTGACCGTGGGAGTCTCTGAGCCTGTGCTGATGCTGCTGGACCCTAGGGCCCCTGCCCCCCAGGTCCCAGCAGTGCGTGCATCTGGGACCCCAAAGAATCTTTGCCACCCAGCTTCCCACACCCCTGAAGGGACTGCCCCTGAGGACAAGGGGGCTAGGGACCCAGGACAGAGCCATGATTGCCCGTTTTTTCTATTTTTTAGTGCTGGTCTGTCCTCTGTAGGCTACTCTGCTTCTGTAGGGGAGGGGGAGAGATTTGGGGTGATGCTCGGAGGGCAGCCCACCTGGGGGGAGTCAAGGATTAAAAACCTGGGCAGCAGGTGCCACCCTTCTAAGCTCTGGGGGAAGATGGCCCAGCCAGGCCCAGGCTCGGGGCCCTGCAGCCTGGCTTTGTGGGCACAGACCCCAGGACCCCTGGTGCTGGCCCACCAGGCCTCCAGCAGCTTCCAGGAGAACTTTCCCCTTGGCTGGCCGTCTGCATGCTCCACCTCCATCGCTGCCCCAGGTTCACTGTCAGGACCACTGAGCCTGCCTGGGGAGACCTTACCCTAAATTCTACTCAGGCTTCCGGCCCTGGGAGCAGCCTCTTACCCTCAGGGTCTGCTGGCTGCCAGGCTCAGCTTGCCCCCTGAGCCCTCTGGGCAGTTGGCGTGGGAGCAGAATTCGGGGAATCCCTTGGGGCACCGACGGGGTGGGAGTGGGCTCAGCAGCCCTGGCCCTTCCTCCCCGCTGACCTCACCCAGCCCGGCCTGCAGGAGAATGGGCTCAGTGTGTGCCGTACGGGGCTGTGCCAAGCAGCCCCCAACAAAGGGGCCTTTGGCACGCCTGGTGCTGGAATGCCAGCCCGCGGCAGGGGTGAGGGGACGGGCCACTCCGCTGCCCTCCTCCCCATGGCCTCCGCCCCAGCCACGCCACCCGCCCAGCAGTGCCTGTGTGCCGGTCCCAGCTCCAGGCTCTGCTTTCTCCTGCCTGGCTTGTCCCTGTCGCCTGGGGCACAGGCTTCCCAGGCCCGCTGAGCAACATCCCCTGGGCAGCAGGCCTGCTCCTGATTGCAGCCTCTGCTGAGAGGGGGCAGGGGGCTCAGGGCGGCCGCCCAGAATGGGCTAGGCAGGCAGCCCCTCAAGGGGCCGGGGGAGGGAGCCGGGGGCAAAGAGGCAGCCTGAGCGGGCGTCTCTGAGTGCCCCCCCCCCCCGCCCCCGGCCCTTACAGTGCAGCTGCTCAAGTCCACGGACCTGGGCCGGCACAGCCTCTTGTACCTGGAGGAGATTGGCCACGGCTGGTTCGGGAAGGTGAGTGGCTGGCGGTGGGGGTGGGAGTGGAAGCGGGCGCCATGGTCCCCTCTCTCACCTAGCAGGTGGAACCCTTCTCCTAGGAGCCTCCCCAGCCCTGGGGTCCCCTCTCCAGGCCCCACCTGCAGAGCCCCTCCCTGGGGACCTCAGGGTCCTGGAGCCCCTTCTCTGCAGATGCGGGGGTCCTGCTGGGAGGTGCTTCTGATTGGGCTGGAGGGGGAGGGCAGGGGAGGGCGGCGGCCTCTTGGTCCTGGCCTCTCCCGGGCCAGCAGCCTGGGTGGGACAGCAGGACCACCTTCCTCACTGATCTAAGAACACCTGACAGGGCAGACAAGGCAGAGTCTCACCCCGGGAGGGTCCAGAACCCATTTTGCAGATGAGCAAGGGAGGCACGGAAAGAGAAGGGCTTAGGCCGGGGGAAGAGCGAGGCTGGGGTGGAGCGCGGGGAGGGCAGAGGCCGCCCACTGGCCACACCCGCCCCGCAGGTGTTCCTGGGGGAGGTGAACTCGGGGATCAGCAGCACCCAGGTGGTGGTGAAGGAGCTGAAAGCGAGCGCCAGCGTGCAGGAGCAGGTGCAGTTCCTGGAGGAGGCGCAGCCCTACAGGTGGGTGGCTCCCGGAGGGCGGGGCAGGCAGCCGGCGGGAGGTTGGGCCACGGGGCCCAGGTCACCAGGCGCCTCTGCGCCGCCCGCCGGCCCACCTGGGCCTCCTGCCCGGGGAGAGTCAGGGGCTTCTGCTGCTCCCGCAGGGCCCTGCAGCACAGCAACCTGCTCCAGTGCCTGGCCCAGTGCGCCGAGGTGACGCCCTACCTGTTGGTGATGGAATTCTGCCCCATGGTGAGTGGCCCGCGCCCTGGCCCTCCAGCCCTGCCCTGGGCTTCTCCAAGGTGGGCCCAGCCTCCCCGACGAGGGGCTGTTGCTGAGCTGGGGACTCCGCCCCCTCCCCCCAGCGCATGGGCCTCACAAAGAACTGGGTCTGGGGGGGGGCCCTGCGCCACTACCTCCCAGAGGCGGCCTGGGGGGCAGAGTGCTGGGCTCCACCGCACCCTGGGGAGGCCCGGCTGCTTCCCCATTGGCCTGTGCTGCCCGGCGTGGTGGCGGTTCTCCTGAGAGGCAGCCAGGCCCCCGTGGGAGGCTCATGCCCACCCCCCACCCCCGGTCTGTGTCCACGGCCTCACCTGCCTGCCCTTGGCCCTTCGCCCCCCCCCCCAACTCCAGCAACGAGTCGCTCGCCGACAGGGGCCCCTGGCGCAGACTTGGCGTCCCCGCTGTGAAATTTCCGGGCTCCTGGCGGCCGCCACGACCTCCCGGGGCGTCCCCACTGAGCTGAGCCCTCCCTGGAGCCGAGCAGCGTCACAGGTCAGGGAGCTGCCACAGACCCTCTAGTCATGGGCTCTGGCGTCCGTGCTTGGGTGGCCTGTCTGCCACCCATCAGCTGTGAGCGGCCGGGCTCTCGGGACACGGCCCTGAAGGGCTGCCGGTGGGGTCCTGTCGCTGAGAGCTGACCTCTGCGGGCTCTGCCGGGGACCCAGGGGCTGGGACCTGCCCTTGCCGGTGGGCCCACCGTGGGCCGACAGGTGACCATGCTGCCCTTCTTGGCAGGGGGACCTCAAGGGCTACCTGCGGAGCTGTCGGGTGGCAGAGTCCATGGCGCCTGACCCGCTGACGCTGCAGCGCATGGCCTGCGAGGTGGCCTGCGGCGTTCTGCATCTGCATCGCCACAACTACGTGCACAGGTGAGGGCGCGCGGGCGGCCCACCAGCTCTCTGCACGGCCTACACCTGCTTCGGGGCCGCAGGAGGTGAATCCTCACTTAACCGGGTTAGTCCTAATTCAGCCTCTAGGGATCTCTGCACGAAGGGAGTCAGTCAAATAAAAGACACCAGGCCGATGGGAGTTGGAAGCCTGCTTCTGCAGGATGGTCAAGCCAGGCCTCGCCCACAGTCCAGCTGGCGTGGGCGGGCACACAGTCCCCAAGGCAGTCGGTGCTGCCTGGTGGCCCTATGCCAGCCCCCTGCTCTTTTCTGTCTCCCTCAGGCCCCGGGGGCGGCGGGGGGTGGGGGGCTCTGCCCTGCTTCCCGCCCTGGCCCCTGGAGTCAGAAAGCCGGGCTGGGGCCCAGCGTGGGGGACGCGCCGGAAGAGGTGGTGAAGGATGTGGCCCCGCCAGCCCCGGACAGCGCACGGGCCGTCCTCCCCAACAATATCCTGGTGCTGAGTGATGACACACGCAACTCCAGCATCAGTGATTTTGTTGAAGAGGGCAGCTGCCAGCCGCCCGACCTGCCCGCCGCGCCCACCCAGCCCCAAGCGCCCGTCTGTGGCCCCCGGCGCAGCAGCATGTGGCCGGGCCGTGCCGACCCCCGAGCCCCAGACACCCTGGGGGCCACCAGGGAGGCAGAGGGGGAACCGGCAGCCAAGGCAGTGGAGGGGGTGACCAGCTGTGCTGCGGGCAGACACTCCACAGCCCCGTCCTGCCGGGGGGCCCTGCGTGGGCAGGGTGGGGCAGGACCCCGGGGAGCCGGGGGTGGCAGTGGGGTGGGCGAGGAGACACTGCAGTGTCCCGGGCTGCCTCGCCCTTGAGGGACGGGTCAGTGGTGTCCGAGGAGATGCAGGGGAGTGACTGGGCAGGGGTGGGGTGGGGAGTGGGGGGGGTGGCGTTTCTGTGAGCCCGGCCGCCTCCTCCCAGGGCCTCTCTAGCTGGCTCCGGGCCTCGGGCTGTAACGTTTGCAGCCACTCGGGCCCTCAAAGTGCCTGATGCCGGGCGGGGCCGGGGCTCTGGGCACGGGAGGGCGGCCAGCCTCTCGGATGCCCCTTTCCACCCACCCCTCCACCAAGCCGAGCCCAGGATGCGCTCGGCGGCGACCGGTGGCCCAGCCCCCCTTCCCCAGACGCCCCTGCCCGGCGCGGCCACTGACCCTGCCCTCCCGCCCCCAGTGACCTGGCCCTGAGGAACTGCCTGCTCACGGCTGACCTGACGGTGAAGATTGGTGACTACGGCCTGTCTCACGGCAAATACAGGGTGAGGGGGCGGGGCGGGGCGGGGCAGGGCCGGCCGCGTGGGCCGCAGGGTGACCCTGTCCCGCGTGCGACAGGAGGACTACTTTGTGACCGCTGACCAGCTGTGGGTGCCGCTGCGCTGGATCGCGCCCGAGCTGGTGGACGAGGTGCACTGCAACCTGCTGGTGGTGGACCAGACCAAGGCCAGCAACGTATGGTGAGCCCCCAGAAACCCGCCGTGCCTGTCAGCCCTCACGGCCGCCCTGCCCGGTGCCCGAGGGAGTGTCCGCTGAGGACGCAGGGCCCGGGGCCCGCCCGCTGGCTCCCTTGTGTTGGAGGGATGCGGGCTGGCCACTCAAAGCAAGGCCACACGTGTGAGCACATGCTTGTCTGTCCAGCTCCAGTCGCTCAGCAGGAGGTGGCCAGACACGGCCCCTCATGAGGCGCTTCTGGGGCCACCTGTCACTGCCTGGTGCCACCGCTCAGAGCAGCTGCACTGGCAGGTGCGGCCCGTGGCCTCCCAGGACCCGACTGGCCGACGGCTGAGGACGTCAGGGTCAGAGCACACGGGCAAGCTGATGGGACACGGGGGACCTCGAAATGACACCCGTCCCCATGACAGGGCTGTGGGGGCCAGGGGTCTCTGTGACTGCAGCCTCTAGAGGCTTGGCCGTGATGGTCCCCTGTCCCTGGCCTTGAGCCTGCTCCCCTTCGGTCTCCCCTGGCCCCTGATGAAGCCTCAGGCCTGGCTCCATGGCCCAGCCCCCTGCCGAGGGCCCACGGGGTCTCCCGAGCTGGTAACCGTGCCCCGTGGCGGACACCCCAGTTCCCCATCCTCATCCCCCCACCTGGCTGATGCGCCCTGCTGCACACTGGCTGCCCTAGGTGGCTCTGAAAGGCCACTGTGACTTCTCTGTTGCCAAATTGACTCTGGTCCTTCTGCCCCCAGTCCCCCAGGACAGCCTGGGGACCCAGGAGCTCGTGAAGCCACCACCCTGTTGCCTTCTCCCAGTCCCGCGTGCACCGGCCACCCAGCCTGTTCCCCCACTTCATTCATGCTGGCTGGGTGCCCCCTCCCGGCCCCAGCCCCAGCCTCCCCCTTCCCTCCAGTGTGCCTTCCCTCTCCCAGCCTCCCCCCTCCCTCAGCCCCAGCCCTCCCCAGCTTTACCCCCCCCCCAGCCCTGGCGCATCCTTCCCTGCAGCCTCTGCAGGTGCCTGGCAGGACCAGGAGCTCCTGCACCTGGCCATGTCTGGGCTTTGGCACGGCAAGGGAATGAATGAACAAACGCATGGACTCACTTCATGGGAGGCCAGTCTGGCTTTTATTTGTCTAGGCGGCCTGGGCACAGGCTTGGGCCTGGCCAGGTGGCACGTCCTGCCTGTTTCCTGGAGGAAGGCGCTGTCCTTGGCAGGGTTGTCCCCGGACACTGGTGTGATCACGGGAGCTGCCCCTTGGCACCCACGGCTGCGAGACCACATGCGCTGTGCCGTGGCTGGCCACACCGGCCCTCTGATGGCTGTCACCCCTACAGGTCCCTGGGAGTGACCATCTGGGAGCTCTTTGAGCTGGGAGCGCAGCCCTACCCCCACCACTCTGACCGGCAGGTGCTGGCCTACGCCGTCCGGGAGCAGCAGCTCAAGCTGCCCAAACCCCAGCTGCAGCTGACCCTCTCTGACCGCTGGTGAGGACCCTGCGGGCGGGAAGGCCGAAGTGGAGGGGGGTTGCTCTGAGTCCCCAGAGCATACGCGGCTCCTCCTGGTGCCCCCCCGGCCAGCAGTGACCTCTGGGCCCCACCCGCGCCCACAATGGAATGGGCTCTTCACTCAAAACACAGACCCACCTGCTGGCCGGGCAAGGACGACGTAGGGAAGAGGTGCCAGCTCAGTGGTGGCTCCCAAACCCAAGCCCGCCTCCGGAGAGCCCCTCGGCTGCCCTGGGGGATTTCGAGCGTGAGGAGGAGGGGGGGGTCTCAGACCCTCAGCTAGCAGAGGGCGGCCTGGCTCACTCCTTGGGGGGCTGTGGTCCTGGCGGGCGGCACCACCTGTGGGGCTGGGGACTGAGCCCCAGGGCACGCGTCCCCGCAGGTACGAGGTGATGCAGTTCTGCTGGCTGCAGCCGGAGCAGCGGCCCACGGCCGAGGAGGTGCACCTGCTGCTGTCCTACCTGTGCGCCAAGGGTGCCACCGAGGCAGAGGAGGAGTTTGAGCGGCGCTGGCGCTCGCTGCGGCCCGGTGGGAGCAGCACAGGCCCGGGGCTGGGGGTGGCAGGCCTGGCACTGGGGGGCCCGGGCGAGCTGGCCGCCGCCTCCTCTTTCCCACTGTTGGAGCAGTTCGCCGGGGAGAGCTTCCACTCGGAGGGCGACGACGTGCTGACAGTGACAGAGACCAGCCGAGGCCTCAACTTTGAGTACAAGTGGGAAGCGGGCCGGGGGGCCGAGGCCTTCCCGCCACCGGGGGGCGCGCTGAGTCCCGGCTGCGACGGGCACCTGCAGGAGCTCTGCGCCCTGGAAGGCGCACCCCCCGGCGTGGTGCCCGTGCTCAGCGCTCACAGCCCCTCCGTGGGCAGCGAGTACTTCATCCGCTTGGAAGACCCAGCACCTGCCTCGGGCCACGACCCCGACTGCGCCGGCTGTGCCCCCAGCACCCGAGCAGCGGCCCTGCGCCCAGATGGCCGCGACCACGATGACGACTCTGATGGCAGCGCAGGCGCCTCACTGGCCATGGAGCCTCTGCTGGGCCACGTGCCACCTGCCGACGGCCCCTGGAGCCACTGTGACTACTACCCGTGCAGGAGCCATGCCCGCGACCTGCCCCGCGCCTCGCGCTCACCCTCGCCGGAGACCTTGATGCTGGAGGAGCCGGGAGCAGAGGATATCGCCTGGGGCGTGGGGGCCTTCTGCCCGCCCTTCTTCGAGGACCCGCTGGGCACATCCCCGTCGGGGAGCTCTGGGGCCCGAGCGTCCGCAGGCGGGGAGGAGCTGGGGGAGGCCGAGGTGCCCAGGGCCACCCAGCACAGACATTGGAGCTCCAACGTATCAGCCAACAACAACAGTGGCAGACGAGCACCGGAATCCTGGGACCTGGGCCACACAGGCGGCTACTTGGACTGCTGCCCTGGCGTGAAGCAGACCCTACGGGCCGTCCCTGAGCTGGGCCCTCCCCTGACCCCAGAGGACCCCAGAAAGCCTCTCCCTGGGCCCAAGGGGGCCTCTCCTGGTCAGGAGCTGGGCGGCTGCCTTGGCCTCCCCCATCTGTATCCTGCCGAGGGCTTGTCACCTGCCCCCTGCCTGGTCACACCCCCCTGGACGGAGGCGGCTGTCAGTGGGGGCGACAGCCCCCAGGCAGAACCCAGGCTTGCCGAGGAGGCCGAGGGCTCTGCCAGACTCCAACTGCCCCTTCCCTCCATCCCATCCCCATCCCAGGAGGGGGCCCTGCTTCCTGCTGAGGAGGCCAGCACCCCGCCCACCCTGCCCGCCTCACCCACGCCCACAGGCAGCCACGCGCCTGCCCCCGAACCGGCCCAGACCCTGGGCAGCGGCAGCGGCTCTCCTGAGCTGGAGGCACCGGGCAGTGAAGAGGAGGACACGACAGAGGCCACTTCTGGTGTCTGCACGGACTTGTCCAGCGACGGCCCCCAGGCTGAGAAGCCAGACGTGACAGCAGCCTTCCGCCCCCTGCAGAAGCAGGGGGGGACCCCGGACTCCTCGGACTCCCTGGACATCCCGTCCTCAGCCAGCGATGGCGGCTGCGAGGGCTTCAGCCCGTCAGCGGCTGGCACCCCTGGCGGGCAGCCCCGAGCCCTGGACAGTGGTTATGACACAGAGAACTACGAGTCCCCCGAGTTTGTACTCAAGGAGGCGCACGAGCCTGAGGCCTTTGGGGAGCCAGCCTCGGAGGGGGAGAGCCCGGGGCCTGAGACTCGGCTCCCGGCCTCCCTGGGCGGCCTCAGCGAGAAGAACCCCTACCGAGACTCTGCCTACTTCTCAGACCTGGACCCCGAGCCAGAGCCCACCCTGGGCCCTGAGGAGAGGCCAGGAGGTAGCCCAGCTCGCAGGCCAGGGCCTGACCTGGAGGACCCGAAGAGCCCCAGGCTGCAGCCTGTGCAGCCCTCCCCTGAGTCTGGGGTGCCCCAGGGGGCACAGGGTGCCAGCCCCGGGGAGGCGCCCCCACTGCCACTGCCACTGCCACTGCCTGAGGACGCATCTCCAGAGCCCAGCGCCTGCCCCACAGGCCCCAGGCTGGAGCCTCCCTGGCCCCAAGAGCCAGCCCGCCAGGTGCCACCGGTGCCCAGTCCTGGGCGTTCGAAGATGTTCCTGCAGGCTCTGGTCTCACTCAAGTCGGAGAGCCACGGCCCGGAGCCCCAGAAGGCCCTGGGACTGCTGTCAGGGCCAGGGCTGCAGGAACGGACCGGGGGCCCAGGTGCCTCCAGAACCCCACTCTGCCTGGCCCTGCCGGAACTCCCCTCGGCTCCGGAGGGCCGCCCGGAGGAGGAAGAGGAGGAGAGCGAGGACAGCGACGAGTCGGACGAGGAGCTGCGCTGCTACAGCATCCAGGAGCCGAGCGAGGAGAGCGAGGAGGAGGCGACGCCCGTGCCAGTGGTGGTGGCGGAAAGCCAGAGCGCGCGCAACCTGCGCAGCCTGCTGAAGATGCCCAGCCTGCTGTCTGAGGCCTTCTGCGAGGACCTGGAGCGCAAGAAGAAAGCCGTGTCCTTCTTTGACGACGTCACCGTCTACCTCTTCGACCAGGTGGGCTGCCGCCGTGTGCTCTGCGTCGGGGGACGGGGGTCCGTGGCGGGATGGGAAGCCGCGGGAGACACGTGCTGCTCTGACCCTCCAGGAAAGCCCTACCCGGGAGCTCGGGGAGCCGTTCCCCGGTGCGAAGGAGTCGCCCCCCGCCTTCCTGGCGGGCGGCCCGGGCTCCCCCAGCGCCCCCTGCCGGCCACGGCGGGCAGACCGCTCTCCCGACGGCACCGACGCAGAAGGTGAGCTGGGGGCGGGGCCACAGGGTGGGGGGCGGGCCCTGATGGAGGCGGGGCCACGCGCACCGGGCGGGGCCGCGGCTGCGACTGGCGGCTGACGACCGACGGCGGGCGCTTGCAGGCGGAGGGTTCGAGTGGGACCACGGCCTCCCGCTGACGCAGGCCCAGGAGCCCGCCCCGCCGGTCCCCGCGGCGCCCCCGGCGCCGGCCGCGCCCGGGCCCTTCTCGCGCTTCACCGTCTCACCAGCGCCCGCGTCCCGCTTCTCCATCACACACGTCTCAGACTCGGACGCCCGGCCCGTGGGAGGTGAGGCTGCGGTGGGGCTGGCGGGAGGGGACCCTGAGCTGCGTAGGGGGCAAGGGCAGCCAGAGGGGGCACCTACTGGGTGCGAGGCTCAGCACTCATTTCTTGTTTTCTGGACAGACTCCGTTTTCAGAAGGGGAAAAAGGCTTGGAGAGATCAGGTCCTGCCAGGCCCGCCTGTCGTGGCCACCTTGGCGTGGGGCCTCAGCTCCCTGGGGAGAGGCAGTGCTCCAGGGCTGAGACTGGACAGTCTGGTTCTCCTGTCTCATGCTTTCCTCCCTCCTCAGAAGGCACCATGCTGGCCAGAGTGCCCCACCCACCTCTCCTGCCAGAACCTTCCCAGCCCCTGCAGGTCTGTCTCATCCAGTGACCGGGCCCCCTGCCCCAGCACCTCTCAGCTCCGATGGCTCCTGTCCAGAGGAGCAGGTGGTGGTGGCTCAGGGGCCCCGACGGGCACCTCCTCCTCCCTCCACTTCTGTCAGCCTCAGACTAGGAGGACACAGCCCTGCCCAGCTGCCCACCCCCAATCTGGGGGCTTCCCTGAAAGCCCACCTCATCCTCTGGCCCCCGCCCCGCCCCGCCCCTGTGCCCTCAGCCTGTGGCTGTGGCCTCCAGGGAAGGGCCTGCCGCCCTGTCACAGTGTGCTCACAGCAGGTGTCTGAACAAGCAGGTCACCAGGAGACCCGTGTGTGACTCTGGCCAGCCCAGTTCTCTCAGATCTGTCTCTCTCCCGGTGAGAGGCACACCCAGAGGGCAGGTGCTGGGCGTTGGGCCTGGGCCCAGCCCTGGTGATAGGTGGCAAGGCTGATGGTCCAGCCGCTACCTCCACAGGCAGGCAGGCCAGCTGCAGGCCTAGCTGCTCAGGGGCTCTAAGCCAGGGATGGAGGCCAGGCTGGAGTCCTGGGGGAGGGTCCTCTCAGGAATCCCTGGGTCCCCAGCGTCTCCCCAAACACTCATGCGGCACCTCCTGTTTGACAGGCCCGGAAGCAGATGCTGGGGGCAGCTGTAAAGAGGCTTGAGGCCCTGGCGGCACCTCCTCGGAGCCCCTGCCGGTCCGCTTCCCAGCAGCAGCGGGACTGACCGAGAGTGGCGGGGACCTTGGCCTGGCAGCGGTCAGCAGCAGCTTCCAGCACTTCGGTGCCCCCCACAGCACCCTGGAGGAGCAGGGTGGAGAGAGAGGCCTGCCGCTGGCCTGGACGGTGGAGCAGCTGTGCCCACCAGCACAGCGCTGGGCTGGGGGCAGGATCGCCACGGACACTCGGGTTTGCTGCTAGCCACAAGATGCCCTCTGGCCCAAACCCGGGCCACGCCCGCCCTGCAGCTGCCCCTCTGCCCTGGCCTCCGCTGTCGGACTGCTGGGCCTCTGAAGCCAGGAGACCTCACGTGCCCCGTCCGCTGGTCCCTGCGGTGTACTGCTGGCCGCTGTGTCCTCCCCCATGAGAGCAGGCACAAGCCCCTTGCCACGGCCTCTCCTTGGCCCCGTCCCCCTCTCTGCCAGTTCAGGATTTTCTCAGAGCACGAAGAGGACCTGGGCTCTCGGGCCCCAGCGCCAAGTCTGAGGCTGCTTTTCCTTCACTGACTCAGCTAGACCTGTAAGCTCTCTCTCCCCATGGGGTCGGGGCCTGCTCCTGCCTGGGTCCCGCTGGAACCCTGCGAATGGCCAACGTGGGCAGGCCAGAGACGGGGGCCTTTCAGGCTGCAGTCCTGCCGCCACGGCCCTGGTCCAGAGGTTCCCCGCGGGTGGCTGGTGCAGGCAGCTGTCCTCTGCAGGGTACCGCCCGGCCTGGCCCCGCTGCCCAAGGAAAGTGGGTGCTGTAGCCCACGGTGTCAGGGGCTTCCTAGCGCAGGGATGGGGACAGGGGGAAGGGGTGGGGGGGGGCAGCACAGGGGTATTTTTGTAACCGCTATCGTGGAGCAAATGGAAGCGGGCTGCTTTTAAGTTAGTGTTGCCAAAGAGACGTAAACGTTTATTGTTGCTTTGGGGGTGTGGGTGGGGATTTGTTTGGGGTGGTTTTTTTTGTTGTTTAGTAGTTTGAGGCTTATGATGCTGGTGCAATGAGTTTCTTGTTCCTTTTTTGTTTGTTTTTTAAGAGAAATCAAAGCTAAGGAAAAAAAGAAGCCTTCATGCTAATAAGTGTGTTTTCTTTTGGAGTCTGCAGCTAAAGCCCGGGGTAGGGGTCCCAGCGGTCCCTTCGGACCACAGGGGAGGGTGCGGGAGGGAGGCCACGCCTCCCCCAGCCGCTGTGGCTCCCCTCGGCAGAGGGAGACAGGGATCTGGGCCGCCAGTGTGCCCAGGTGGGGGCCTGAGGCCTGCACCCCTCTCTGCTGGCCCGGAAGTTGGCCCTGCCTAGGGATGAGGTAAGGATGGGGCAGGGGACCCACAGGTATCTCCAGCGGCTGCCCCGGCCCCTCAGCACCAGGCTTAGGGGAGCAGGGGGGCAAGGAGGGTTCTGGGGCGTTCGGGCTTCTGTGCGTCCCCACCCCAAACGTAACCTACGACCCCGCCTCTCCCCACCTGACCTGCTTCCAGGGCCTCGGCCCCTCTGCTTCGGGTCCTGGGCTGCGCGCAGGTGGCTCAGGCTCTAGAGCCCCTTCCTGGAGGGTCTGGGAGGAGCGTGTGCTGCCTGGGACTTCTTGCTGGGTAAGGACGCTGCTGCCACCACCGCGGCCGCCACAAATATCAAACGGCACGGATTTATAAGATCTTGTATTTAAGCTGAAATGTGGAAGCTTCAAGGGCAGGAATCCTGGCACAAAACCCCCTCCGTGGCACCCAGCTCGGGGACTGAGGCCACAGTTCCAAAGAGCCTCCCTGGGGACAGGGAGGGGCGCTGTCCTGGGGAGCGGCAGGGCCTGGCCGAGGGTCCGCCCGGACTGCTAGCAGGGGGCGGAGGCTCTGCAGCCCTGGTCAAGGGTCTGCCCGGAGGTGTTGGTAATACATCCACCCTCCAAAGGAGGGGACAGGCCCTGCCTCCCTGCGCCCGTGTCCTGCCTGCAGACCGACAGACCTGGGCACAGACGGCCTCTTTCCTGACCCGCTGGGGGCTCCCCTTCCAGCTACACGCTGCCGGGCTGGCCTTCCTGCACCCAGGGGCTCCCCAACCCACACAATCTGACGGGCCCTATCGGAAAGGCTGGGCCTGGGGGCCAGCCCCCCCCCCTCCTCGGCCACGGCCTGGGTGCCACCTCCTGACCCTGTGGGAGCAGCTGGGGGCCAGCCCAGGCCAGACCGCTGTGGGGCAGAGGCTCTGGAAAGAGAGAATTCCCTAGACGGGACCAGGCAGGTGGTAACAAAACAGAGTACAGTCAGGGCGGGGGAGGAGGGCCCACGGGCAGCAGGTGCAGAGGTGGCCGTCAGCTGAGGAGGGGGGCAGACCTGTCGTTGGTCACCGTCGGCTTCAGCTGGATGTTGGCAAAAGGATTCCTGAGGAGAAAACAGAAGGCGGTTTCAGTGGTTTTAGCAACAGGCGCTGTGAGGCCGGCCCATGGCTGCGGGTGGCGCCCACCCGGCCCCCAAGCTCAGCACGGTGGGCAGCGGAGGCTGCTGGGGACAGCCGGGGAGGGGCGCCGTCTGCGGGGCCCTCCGTGCCTGCATGTCTGCTCGGGGGCCGGTTCTCTTGGCCCTGAGGCAGCCCCGAACAGCCCCCCCCCCACATCAGCGGGCTGCCCACGAGAGCAAGCGCCCGCCGTCTGCCAAGAGCAGCAGCTGTGCGTCTGCAAGGCCACGGCTGTCAACACACACACACACACACACACCGCCCCCTCAGCAGAGCACACAAGCCCGCCCATGCAGCCCGGGGCCCCGACGGTGGCCGGGAGCACACAGGGGCCTCGGCCCGCCCCACGCTGACACAACAGACACGAGGCACAGGCGTGCGGGCAGTACCAGGCTGGCAGGGGTGGACGCCGCCCCCGGAGGGGGGCCGACCGGCTCCCGGAGAGGAGCCTTGTCCGCCCTGCACGCTGCAGCGGACGACAGGAAGACGTGCCAGACAAGGAGCTGAGATGGAACAGGACGAGCACAGCAGGGGGCCAGCACTGGCCTCCCCCACCCCCCGACCCCCACCTGGGCCGGACGGCAAAGGCGAGCAGGCTGGGGGACGCCGGGCAGCCCTGGGTGACAGCACAGATGGCATGTGGACACGAGGGCTCGACGGACAGGGTGGCGCTCCTGTGCAGCGCTCGGCTCTGGAGCTGTTACCTGGGCACAGCCGGGCGACCCCAGAACCGGGCAGGGGGGTGGGCGCTCCTTCCAGGTCCTGGGGAGAGCAGGGGCGGCGCCCCCGGGGGAGCCTGGGGACTTGGTGTCTCGGAGGCGCCACGTGGTTTCGGGCTGTTTCCTTCAGGATAAACCCGGCGCCTCCAGGACGAGGCCCCACGCGGCCCACCGCTGCGCGGGCGTCGCCACCCCATCAAAAGTCCTCCTGGCGGCGGTGGGGCCTCAGGCCCTCGCTTGGCCTCGCGGCGCCAGTCTGTCCAGATGCGCTTCGGCCCTGCTGGCCGCAGGCAGGGCCTCCGGGAGCTTCTGAAGCTGAGGTTCCGTGCTGTCCGCCTGGGACACGGGTGTGGGGCGGCCACGAGTGGACGCCGGCTCTGGAGGCGGACTCCTTGGCCCGGCTGTCGTCAGTCACGCGCAGGGCCGAGGGTCTTGGGGGCCAGAAACCCAGCAGCTTTGTCCGTCAGGGTCGGTGGCACAGCCCTGCTGTCGCCTGGACCGAAGCCTCTCCCCAGGGGGTGCCTGACCCCTGACCCCCACCTTTGTCTGTCCCCGGAAAGCAGCGTGACCAGGGAAGCCAATGCCATCACACCACAGGCTCTGAAGAAGCTGGAGCCACCTCCCCCCTGCCTCCTGCCCCCGCAGGCCCGGCGGAGACCCCCTGGGTGGGGCGCGCCCACCCTTCAGCACCAGAGGAAGGGCGCAGCCCCTCAGGTGCCCACCGCCTCAGGAATGCTGGGTGCGAGATCAGGCTCAGGAGCTACCTGGGCGGAGGGCTGAGGTCCACGCTGGAACGACCGACAGGACAAGGCTCGGCCTGAGACCACGGCTGTTCGTCCCGTCCCCAGGGGTCACGCCAGGCCGTCCACACGGAACCACCCCGACACGGAACGAGCTGTCTTGGCCCAGACCGAAGACATCGGTGTGCGGGCACGCTGGCAGAGGAAGGCAGGGCCGGGTTCTGTCCCCTCGCTGCTGCGCAACTCCAGTGGTGGCTCTCGGGACAGCTTCATCCCCGCGGGTGGGGCCGGCCTGACTCCGGGGCGTGGCGAAGGCAGGTGCCGGCTGGGCCTCTCGCCAGAAGGGCCGTCCCGCCGCCCGGTCCTCTGCAGACCCCCGGGTGGGGGACGCCGCGGCCGAGCCGCCTTCTGGTCCAGGCTCAGGACACGTCTGTCCCCATGCTTCTGGGAGGATCGCCTCCGGTCCTCTTCTGAATCGTCCTGAGGACGAGGCCGGCAGGGAGCGGGGCCGAGGAGCAGCGGGGCGCGGCCAGCCTCCAGCTCTCCCAACACGCTCCTCTTCTGAGTCCTGCACAGCTCCAGACCAGGCCCTTCGGGACTTGACGTGTTCTCGTCCCCTGCCCCCGTCTCAGGGCCGTGAGCTCAAACCTGAGTGGCGCCTCTCCACCACCCAGACACCCTCACCCCGCACAGAGGCATCAGAACAGCGAGGCCCTGTGGCGGCCTGGAGGCTCCCAGGCTGAGTGGACCCTGCCCACTGTGCCCCTGGGGCTCTGCCCTCACCTCCCTGAGCACTGCTGTTCAGGCCCTCCCGCGGGTGAGGACGCCAGGCCCCTCCAGCTCTGAGGGGACCACAGGGACAGCAGGGGTGGGGGAGATGCCAGTCTCTCAGAGAGCCAGTGGCGGGGGGGGCGGGGGGGTGGCCCAGGCCAGGCCTACGGAGCCCGGGTCCAGTCACCTCCCTGTCGCCCAACGTCAGGAGCACTAGTCTCCAGTTTTCCAGAACATTCTACAGCTTGAGAGCGAGGGAAGCAGCGGGAGGGAGGCGCCAGCACCTGCTGGAGTGGCCGGCTGCCCACGCCTTGTGAAGCGCCCGTGTGCCAGCTTCACACAGCAGACGTCTCTGCGAGCAAGGCTGGGAGCGGGGCAGGGGGCGGCAGTCCCCCGGCTGGTGGCACTCGCTTTCTGAGGGCGGAGGGACGGGACCATCACCAGGTGGGGGTAGGGGTGGGACAGTCACCAGGGCCTGATGGGAAAAGCCTGCCATAGCCCCTTGGAGCCACGTCAGGGCAGAGGCATGCCTGTGGTGCTGTCCCCAGACCCACCCTGGCTTCCCCGGCCCCCGAGGGGCTGTGATACTCACCAGCCCAGGAGCCGGCCGGGCTCAGACCCACGCCCCACCCGGGACAGGTCTGCAGGGCCCTCACCCAGAGGAGCCCGAAGCGGCCTCGCAGCAGCTCACCAAGCTCCACCCGATCGTGGCCGCGGCACCCGGCAGAGCCAGGAGGGAACCCAGACCGAGAGCCGGGCCAGCCCCGCCAGCTTCCAGACGGGAAATCCCAGAGCCAGGAGAGAGGTCCAGAGAAGCAGAGGCCCAGAGCTGAGAGCAGAGGCAGGCGCAGCAGACCCCCGGGCCCGGCTCCGGCGAGGCCAGAGGGTCTCTGGAGCTGCTGGGAGCACAGACGCACCAACACAACACCACCAGGGTCACTTACTAACTCTAGTCAGGGCCGCTCAAAATCTGGCCACTTCCACATCGGCGCTGCAAGGAAACACAAGGCTTGGTTGATGCAGGCAGAGGGGGTGGGAGTGAGGTCTGGCGGCACAGAGGCCGGACGGAGTGGGCGACGCTGCCAGGAGCCCCCAGGAGAGCAGCTGCGAGGAGGCGGCGCCAAGGACCACGTCGGCTCGGGCAGGGTGTCCCCAGATCCAGCCCACACGGCTCTTGCCCGGGGCGGGGGCCTGCCCCGGGGGCCCCCAGGGAGAGCCGTGTGGGCTGGCGCCGTCCGGACCAGAGCTCGGTGGCCAGGCTCTGCACACGGCCTGGACGCCCGCAGGGGACGGAAAGGAGACACCACACCCGACTCGATGCAATAAATAAAACTTTTATTCAAACAACTGCAGTACAGGGCACAATTCAGATTAAAAAAAAAAAAAGGGAAAGGAAACAGGAAAAATAGTGTCAGCACTTCACGTCTTCATACAAGGTCTGCGGTTCCGGGTCAACCTCCATCCACTGAGCACGGAATCCCCTGGATTTGAGAGCTTTTCGCAAAATCAGAACACAACACGGAAGGTCCTTTTACACGGGTCCATGTTCTGGCTTCGTCGTTTCCTGGACTGTAAGACCCGGTCCGACCGCGTCTTGAGCCGCGTCTCCCCCACACGCGACTGGCCCCGTCCTGGTCCACGGGAGGGGGTGGCAGGTTTTGCTAAATCACATCCGAGAAAGGCGCGTCCACAGCCTCCGGGCTTCCTGGGCGGGAAGGGCCCTCGCTCACGTCCCAGGCTCGGGGCGTGAAAAGGCCACACCAGTGGCCCCTCGGTCCAGAGGGTCTGTTTCTGAAGGTCACCAAGACACACACAGCGACGAGGGCGCCTGGGCAGGGCCGGTGTGGGACCGAGCGCCCGGAGCCGCCTTCCCCGACCGGCCACGACGCCCTCTCAGGCCGCCCGGGGAAAGTCTCCAGCACGCGGGGCGCTGGGCGCGGGCTCTGGAGTCTTTGGAAGGTCCGAGGGCGGCTGGGCCCCACCCTGCCTGTGCGCCGAGCGGTCACGGTCACGGTGCCCTCTGCGCCCTGGTCTGGACATCCCCCAACGGCGCCAGCGGACAAGGAAGCCCCAGGAGCCCGGCCTCCCTCACAGGAGCCGCCAGCTTCCTCGGGAGGCCCCGGGCGCGGCCCCGGCCGCGAGCCTCTCGGCGCCCCCGCAAGTGCCCGCGAGCGCGGGGGGTCAGATGCAGAGATAACAGTACGTACACCGGAGTCCATGCAGATCTGTTTTTGTTTTTCAGGAAAAAAAAGTCCTTTTCCTGTTTTTCATCTTTTTGTGTTTTTTGTTTGTTTTTTTTAAGATTTTTCTTTTTCTTCAAACGGTAGACCTGGCTCGCGACGAGCCTTCAAAGGGACAGCGCGTCATGAGTACAGCAGGCGGGGGGCAGCGGCGAGGATGCCCGGCCCGCACTGCCCGGCGGCAGGTCCCACTGGCGGGACACAGGGGTGGGGGGGCGTGTAAACACGGGGGGGGGGGGGGGGAGGCGGGGGGGCAGCACCATGGACCCTGGGGGATCGCAGAGTCTGGGGTCACCAACCCAAAGGCGGGGAGCGGGCAGGAGGAGAGCACATGGCCCGGGAGAAGACCAACGAGCAGAGGAGACGGATGGAGACAGACGGGGCGGGCGGCGGGAGCGCCTGGGAGCAGCGGCGTGGAGCAGGGTCCTCACACAGTGGACACCAGCGTGCCGCTGCCGCTGCGAAACAAAGACAGGACAGCTGCTGGCCGCACGCCTCCCGCAGCTGCCCGGCCCTGGGGGTGGGGGGTCGCCCCCTGGAGCCGAGCCCAGGGCACAGGCACAGGAGGCAGCAGCCCTGACCACCTGCGAGGCCTGGGCCGGTCTGGACACCAGGGAGAAAGAGCAGGGCCCTGAGATGACCGGGCGAGGGGGGGGTCCCTGCCACGGCTGTGGGCCACCCAGGGGGCCCCACCAGAAAAGGATGGGAGCCGGGGCAGTGGCTGCGGTGGGTCCCCGGCTCGGGCTCGGGCACAGGCTCGGCCACCACCCACCCACGGGGAGCACGGAGGCGGCTCTGGAGAGGCCGCTTCCCACTCGGCGATACCTGGGGACCTGGGCTGTTACCTGGGGACAGGGTCCCTGCCCTGAGGAAACTCCCAGGGGGACTGAGGGAAATGCGTGGCGGGGGAGGGACAGAGAGCAGGCACCCTGGGCCCTGCTCATGCTGACTCGGGGCGGAGACCCCACGGTCTCCAGCCAGGCGCCCACGGAGCACCCCACTCCAGTCTCCTGTGGGACAGCTGCCCACCGCCCACACAGCTCCCAGGTCGTGTCTGACACACCCTTACCTGCTCACGGCCCGTGCCCCGTAGTCATCCAGACCCTGGGGAAAAAAGGCAGAAACAGGTCAGGTGGGGGCCCAGGGGTGAGGCAGGGGCTGCAGCGCAGGGGCTGGGTAGGGCAGGTGCCCTCCCGGCACCCCCCCCGGGGGGGGGGCGGTGCTGCCCGCAGCAAGGACAAGAGGAGCCCCCTCCACTTGGGGTGACCTCCCAATTCCACAAGACGTCTCCTTGTCCAGCCAGGGGCGGACTGTGGATCACATGAGCTCACACTGCTGGGCACACACAAGACAGAGCGCGACGACCCTGCCCACACGCATGCCTGCGCTCTTTAGACCCTGCAGGTCACATGGCCAGGCAGGGATTCCCGGGGAACCCAGGGCCCGAGACCAGCGAGGGTGGGGGGGTTGGGGCAGGTGATGGTCCAGTGGGCGGAGCCCAGGCTGGCATGGGGAGGGCAGCTGCAGCACACGGTTACCCGCAGGCCTGCCTCAACCAAGCCTGGCCCAGCCCCTAGGCCAAGCGTCCCCCGAGCCCCCACGTCCCAGCTGTCGCTTCCTGGCCTTGAAGCAGCCAGTGCCCCAGAGCCATCGACGGGTGTTGGGGACACCCCCTTGAATCTCTCAACATCAAAACCAAACCCAAAGGCCAGCGTCCAGAGGAACGGGTGCAGATCTCTGCTCAGCAGGGACCCCCCGCGCCTCCCTGCGGCCGACGTTCTGAATGCCCGGCTTGGCCGTCAGCTCCAGCTCTTCTTCGCCACAAGCTTCCAGCCGAAGGCCCGGCCCCGCCGCCCGGCCTTGGCCCTCACTGACAGCGCCTCCCACCCTGTGCTCACTCACCTCAGCCCACGGCACCTGGCACAACGCGGGAAGGGGTGGGTGAGGCCGCTCGGCACAGCTGGGCAGGGCCGGCCAGACAGAGCGCATCGGCCACCGCGCACCCAGAGCCCTGCCCTGCCTCGCCCACCTCTGACATCATGCTGCCAACGCGGGCGCCCTCCCAGGTGCCTGAGTCCTCAAGAAACCTGAGCTCTCTTCCACGCGTTCTCTCCCTCTCGCCCCTGCTTGGGGCCCTGACCCCGGCCCCAGGCCCTGCCCAGCACACGGCCGCAGCAGACCAGTGTCCCAGAAGCCTGGCCCTCCAACCCCACGAGCTTTCCATGCAGAGCTGTGCAGCGCCATCCACGACCCCTGCCCAGCCCTGCCCTGACCTCAAGGCTCCCGTGCACGCCAGGGGGCCACGGGGAACCCACACCAAGGACCCACGCCTCGACCTTCTGCTCTGACCGTCTGGCACCAGAGGCACTCGGGCGTGCGCACTCGGTCCCGTGACTGTGGAAGCCCACGGCTTTCTGGGAGAGGGCTCCTCCCGAGAGGCGGCGTCCAGAGGCCAGTGCCACCCCGGCTGAGGGAGGGCGGACAGCGGGCCACGGTGCCTTCTCTGGAGCCCTGAGACCAGAGGACGCGGGGCTGTGCCCTCCAGGGACCCCCCCTGTGCAGGAGCCCACGCCCACCCGCGACCGCCCCCGCCGTGGCCCGCGCTCACCTGGGAGAAGGCGGGCACCGCCACACTGTAGGGCCTCTGCTTGAAGGTGCCAGCCGTCTGGGCAGGGAAGGCCCGAGAGGCCGAGCCGTAGTCGGGGGGCGGGAGGGCCAGGTCCTCCTTGTCCAGGAGGTTGCCAGTGCTGCTGCTCTTCCCCTGCTGCAGGCTGCGGGCACCGATGCAGCGGGTGAGCCTGGGCTGCACCAGGGGGCCGAACGAGAGGCTGCCCTCGGCGGCCCAGGCATGGCCGTGTGGACCCAGGGGGCCGGGAGAGGGGTCCCATGGGTCCCCCGTGCACCCCACCTGCAGGAGATGGCCGCAAGGCCACGTCCCGCCCCACAGCTTGCCGTGACACCCCCCCCCCACCGCCTCCCACCCCGGGGTCTCGGATGCTCCCTCAAAGCAGCTCCACACGCCTGCACCCCAGGGCCTCTGGCCACCGGCCTCTCCCGCACGCTCACCTCATGTGCAACCTGTCGCTGCCGTCGCTGTCCAGGACCCGGGTGTAGGAGAAGGGAAACCAGCCCCGCCTGGAAGGGCAGACCCCAGTCAGGTGCCCCAGGCCCTCTGCCTTACAGCCTGGCGGCCAACCGTCATCTGGTCCCAAGTCCCACCTATTCCCTGATCTGGTTGTGCCCATCCGTGGAGGGAACACAAGTGGGCACAGTGGCCCCCTTGGGACAAACATCCAGGTCGGGCTATCCCGCCCCGGACAGGAGCGAGGCTGGGCGTGGGGGCAGGTGCCAGGACCCTGGGGACGGCTCCCACTTCCTCCACCAGCAGGACTGGTTTCCTGCCACCTGGCCCAGCTGGGCAGGGCCTCGGTCCCACGCGGCCACACAGAGCCACGGCACCAATGCGAGACGCTGTCCAGAGGGAGGCGGGTGTGGGGTGGCAGGGAACTCGGGTGTCCCACTGGCGCCCTAGTGTGATAGCTGCCAGGACACCAGAGCAAGGCTCAGCCCAGCCTCCCCTCCTGGCGAAAGCAGACACGTGGCGACAACTCTACCCACAGCTGGGGGGGTCTCTCCCTCCTGACAAACAGATGCAAACCAAGGTGGTGGTGGTGGTGGGTGGTGGGTGGGGGCGGCAGCCCCCGGACAGGGCAAGAGCCAGACACTGGCACCGTCTCTTGGCAACAGGGAGTAAGTTACGCGGTCAGGGCACAGCCCATCTGATGCCACGCGGCTTCTGGGCCCAACACGAGGGCTGATCACCACGCAGAGAGCGGGGGCAGCGCGCTTCAGGTGGGAGACCGGCCTCTGCTGACGGGGAGGCCACGTGCCCAGCAGCAGGGCCAGGGCAAGGGACGTGGGTGTGAGAGACGCGCGGCGGGTTATGGCCCGGGGGCCAGGGTGCCGGGGACCAGGCGGGGAGGCCCTGCGCCCGCCGCCCCGCTGCTCACATCTTGGTCTTCTCGCTCTCGCCGTAGTGCCAGCCGTCACGGGCCTCAGGCACCAGCAGGGTGATGAGGTCGCCCTCCTTGAAGCTCAGCAGCGTGCTGTTGTCCCCGGCCGCGTGCGAGAAGATGGCCTTCACCCGCATGCGGCCGTTGCGCTCCAGGCCGGCCGCCATGGAGCTGGAGCGGGGCAGGGTCTTGTTCTCGGCTGTGGGGATGACAGGGCAGAGGGCAGGGGTCAGGGGACCGCTGCCCCTGCCCCGAGACGGCGAGGGCAAGGTCGGCCTCCCGTCCGCTCAGCCGGCCCATGGCCAGGCGCTCGGCGGCCCCAGGCGGGCTGCTGGACCATCGCCGGGCCTCGGGGGCCGCGTGGCCTGAGCCCTGGCAGGACCCCTGTCGGCTGGGGCAACTCCCTGGGCCAGAGCCTCAGCTTTCCCATCTGCTCATCGCACACCCTCCTGGCCGAGGCCTCCAGTGGGGCAGCGGGAGGCAAACCACCATCCACGGGAGACAGGCTGCAGGTGGGGGCGGAGAAGGGCCCCTGGCCAGCGAAGCCCCCATCCCCACTCCCCCAGTGCCGTCCACCTGCTCCTATCACCCTGCACCCCTGGCCCGACCATGTTCACTTAACAGGGCACAGCCCACAGGCCAGGACGAGAGCGCATGGGGCCCGCGGGGCGCGCGCCTCCCGACCCCGGCTCCCAGGCCGACGTCAGCACCGCGGGTGGGGGCGGCTCTTACTGGCGGCGTAGCTGTTCTTGGGGGCCACGCTCTTGCGCACGGGAAGCGTGTTGGAGTAGGAGTCGCTCAGCTTGCTCTGCGACTGCGGAGGAGACGCGGACTTGGGCTGGGCGGCCTTGCGCTCGGCCCAGGGGCTGTAGTCCTCGCTGTCCGGGCCCGACGCACCGTTCAGGACGGGCGCACTGTCCTGGGCAGACAGCCGCTGTCGGGAAGAGGCGGCGTGGGCGCGGGGCGGCGGGAGGGCCTAGACGGGCATGGCCAGTGGAGGACCCCTCGCCCCAGCAGGGGCGCCCGCCTGCCAGCCACCAGGTGCCAAAAGGGCCCCCCTGCATTCCCACGAAGGTTTCCAGAGCGAGGACTTACCCCCACAAACGGGGCCAGCTCGGGGGGCACTGGCAGGGGCTTGGCCCCCGGGATGGGGTCTGAGATGACCAGGTTGGACTTGGAGGCCGACAGGCCGCTGGGGAGGATGGAGCCATTGCTGCTGGCCACCTGCTGCACCAGCTGCACGGCGCGGTCTGGAATCTTGTTGGGGTCCGCACAGGCCTGCTGCCACAGCGGCAGCTTCTGCGCCAACAGCTCCTTGCCCTGAAGGGGAGGAAGCAGAACGGGGCGGGATGAGGCTGGGGCCTCCGCTGAACCTCATCGATGCAGCCCCTGGGTCCCACCTGGCACCGGGAGGCCCACCCCGGGGGTCGCACCTGGCTGGGGCTGCTCTTCGCACAGCCCGGCAGGCTACCTGTAAGCCCCCGACCCTGGCCTAGACGAGCTGGTGCGGTGCAGCCAGCCCAGCCGTCCAAGGACGACCAGCAACCAGATCAAGCTAAAGCCTGACTGCGGCGGGGCCTCCCCAGGGGCCCGGGGAGCCAAAATGGACAGGTGCCCACATGGTCAGCCTCAGGACAGCAGGCTCCTTGTGGACAAACCTGAGACAGTAGGGAAAGCACTGCCCCAGCAGACCTGAGAGCCAGGAACCACGCCGGGAGGGAGAGGGGGCAGTGCGGAAGAGACAGCACTCCCGCAGCCCAGCTACCGTCAGCCCCCCACCCAGCCGTCCCTCCAGTGTGCACCAGGGCCTGGCCAGGACACAGCTGGCTGGAAGAGCACAAGGGCCTGGCGGGGGACCAGGAAGCCACAGGACTGACAAGGATCCCAGGACAGGGGTGCAGCCAGAAGCGAGACACCAGCCTGAGGTGCCCTGCAGCCGACTTGGGGGCTCTGCGCCCATGGCAGGGGCACATCTGGGGCCTGGGGGCAGCTGTGCTCTGCTCCCTTCTGGCCCTCTGGCGCAAACGGGCTGTCCTACCTGCAGCAGGTGGGAACCTCACGTCCCACTAGAGACCCCAGGCCCCAGTGGGGCAACCACGCTCCAGGACCTCTTCCCGTTCCTTCTGGCCTGTGTCTGGGGCAGGGAGGGGCGCCCGCCCGTGAAGACTGAAGGGTGCTAGACAAACGACCCTTTGGAGCAGGCCTCGGCCCCCACCCCTGCTGCTGGCTTAGACCGGGCCAGCAAACCACCACCTGCGGGCAGGCTGCCCGTCTGTAAATAAGACGTGGCTGGAACGCAGCCACGTCTGTTGGTTCACACTGCTGTGGCTGCTTCCCTGTGCCATGGCCAAAACCGAAAACGTTTACTGCCCGGGCCCTGGCTGAGTGAGCTGCTGACAGCCCTGGGCTGGTGGAGAGGAGGCAGAGCAGCAGGACCCTGGGCCCACAGGGGCAGCCCTGGCGCTAGGGACAAGCTGGGGGTCCTGCCGTCACGCCCTGGTGCCAGGGCCCCAGGCCCTGTGTCTCTTAAAACCTACTGGGGGCTGGGGTCCACCCAGCTTCCTGGGAAGTCCTCCGTCCCGTCTCGCAGAGCACGATCAGCCCACCAGGGGCCTGAGGTGCTGGGTCCTGGGGCAGGAGGGCTTTCCCACCCTCCGGCAGCCTGCAGCGCAGACAGGCCTGTGCTCTCCTTGACCGGCACGGGGCCAGCCGCCGCCAGAGGGCGCCCGCATCCACTGCAGGGCTGCCGGAGCCGCGTGGGCGGTGCTGCGGCTGGAACACAGCGGCTGCAGCAGGCACGGCCTGCCTGCAGGTGGAGGGCGCCCGCGCTCTGGCCAACGAGCCCTCCTGGCTCAGGACCTGCATGCAAAGCCACACTGGGCCAGGTGGCCCCGCCCCCGCCGAGGACTCAAGTCTCATCCCTGTCCCTGTGTGCGCCTCTGGCAGTAGGCCTTGGGCACGTCTGGGCAGGCAGGCACCTCTCCACGGGCGGCAGGCAACTGCCTCTTGGGAGCCCAGGCCTGGGGACCAGAAGCGGAGCGTCAGATCAGACGTGTGCCAGGTGCTTGTACCCTGCTGACCCGAAGAGCCCTTCCCAGAAAAGGAACACAAACCAGGGCCTCCCTGGTCGGCTCAGCTGCCTAACCACACCAGAGCTCTCAGGACTCTGGAATGTTCTAGGAAACAGATGGGACCCCGCCCAGCTCCCGCCTGTGGACCGTGGGGAACTGAAGCCCCACTGAGGCTGGGGGCCCTGCGGGGGGCCCTGTCCTCTGGGTCTCACCGGCCCCGGAGGCTGAGCCTCTGCAGAGGCTCTTTGGCACTGCAGCCCCTCCCGCGAAGCTCGCCCTGGAGAAGACCCTCTCGGTGGGCTGTTGGTGCAGGGGCTCTCACAAGAGCCCCTGGGAGTCTCTACCAGGACTCTTCAAACATCTGCAGCCTTGACCCGGTAACCGTGCTACCAGAGCTCTCCCCTGGGGAAGCGGAACCGCAGGGCGTTCCAGGCACATGGCAGTTCTGCTCTGCAGCTCCAGGCTGGACACGCCCCGGGGCCCCTGGGAAGCGAGGGCGCGGCCTCACGCGGAGCCAGCACCCACCTTGGAGTGGTAGGCGGCGGAGTTCTTGGCCACGGCGCACTGCTTCTCCACCAGGAAGCAGAACCTCCTCCTCTCCTCGGTGAGAGCCGTCTTGTAGCCGTCGGACACGTAGCTCTCCAGCTCGCCCTGCTTGTTGCTGATGGCGTCGATGTACTGCGGGGGGGGGGGCGGGGGGGGCGGCAGGTGAGCCAGCGCCCGCGAACCGCCAAGTCACCTCCAGCTCCTGGAAGCCCAGGGGAGGGGCAGGCGCCCCCAGACCCCCTTCGGGTAGGGGACTTGGCCCTGTGACTCTGGCCACGGGGCTGCCCCCGCTGTGCCAGGGCCCCTGGCCTCCACCAACGGGGACCATGCTGGCGGACTGCTTGGGGAGGCTGGCGGGGGCGTGACACCTCCTGCAAGCAGGACTCCGACAACCTAAAGCCACCCTAACCATGAGTGGCCCAGGACAGCTTGGCTGGCACCATGTGCTCCAGCAGGACTCATCTGGGGCGGGGGGCTGAGGAGGCGAGCTCAGGAGACCCCACTCGGTGCTGAGGTCCGTGCTCTGACTTAGCAGCTTGGAAGTCTGACTTAGCAGAAGTGCCAGCGAGACCGTGGGCAGCCGTGGCGGTCACCGCACTGCAGCGCCCCCTCCGCATCCGTGTGCGGTTCCCTCCCCCACGCTCTGCTGCCCGGGGCCTCCGGCAAGGGCAGGCCCCGGCCGCGAGGGGGCCGCCTCCCCCGCCAGCTCTGACTCAGCATGGGTGGGCGGCGTGGAGGGAGTGGGCGCAGTGCAGGCTGTTCCTGCCGCCTCCCGCACAGCAGCTCAGCCCGCCTGCCGGGTGTGGGCCGGTCCCCAGCGCTGTCACCAGTGCACTGGCTCTGCCAGCAGGAAGGAGCACGCCACCGGCAGGTCTGCCCAGCGCCCTCACCAGGACTGGGCCCGGTTCCCCCTGAGGACCACCCGCCTGCAACACCGAACCCCCATCTCCTATCCCTGGGCCGGGGGGAACAGCTACACGGGCCTCACCCTGGCCACCCCTCCACCCCAGCCCTAAAACAGCAGGCCTCACCACCGCCACCGCCCCCCAACCCGGAGCAGGGTGGCCCCCGGGCAAGCTCTCCTCTGCTCCCCCAGGCACGAGCAGCACCAAACACGCTTCTTCAGGTTATGAAACGCGTGCGCCTCCAGAGCCTCCTGCCCCTGCAGAACCTTCCCTGCATCGTGGCTCCTCCAGGAAGCGGGGGAGCGAGCCTGCAGATTTGGGGTGCCTCTGGGAGCCAGTGGAGGGCACAGTGGGGGACGCCATGCCGTTGGGGGGACGGCCCCCCTCAGATGCCTCCACGCCACTGGGTCGCCTGCTGAAGGGCCGGCTCACACCCGGAAGCCCAGGACACCCTCAGGACAGAACCTGGAGAATCCCATTTGGGAAGAGCGCGCCATGCAGCTTCCTGCAGCCTCGCCTGCCCCCTGAGCACCCAGAGCCAGACTGACCGCCAGGGCCCCGTGCCTGCTCTGCCCTTGGGGGACCTACCCCTCCAGGCTTCAGCCGGCCCTCGACAAAGCCTGGACAGAGACGGCTCCCTCGGCCCGCCCCTGGGCACAGAGCCCACCCCGGGGCTCAGCTGGGGTCCTGGGGGGCCCCTTAAGGGGGCAGCATCAGGAGAAGCCACTGCAAGTTCCCAGAAAAGCTCTGCCCTGGTGTCACCGCATCCAGCCCTCCTTGGGGGCTGCTGGAGGCCGGTGGAGACCCCACGCCGGGTAAGAGGAGCTAAGGGGCTGAGAGCCCCTCCTGCACAGACCCTCGTGAAGGAGGACCCAAGAGAGGTCGGCACTGTTGCCTACACGGGGACCCGAAGGAGGAAAGGCGGCTCCGTGAGCGGTTACCCCAGGACAGCGGCACAAACCGGGACGCGGGCCCCCGGGGTCCCCGCCGTCCTGCAGGCACTTTCTGGGTTTCCAGGCTCCCGCTCCCGCGGGGGAGGCAGGGCAGCTGGGCCGGGCTGGCGCGGGGCGCTGGCCTCATTAGCTGCCTGGCGGCCTCGGGGCTGGGGAGAGAGCGTGGAGCTTTATTTTAAGATTTCCATTTACTCAGAGGGGCCCCCAGACAGGAGCGACTTGGGTCCCAGGTGGGGAACCTCCCAGGGAGCGCAGGGCGGGGCAGCGGGCAGGAGGGACACCACGTGGCCCGGGCGGACCGGGCAAGCCAATGCCCCTCCACGGCCCCTTGCTGGGCACCCGCTGGCCCTCCTGACCTCCCTCCCGTCCAGGGACGCCACCTCCCTGTGGAGAGAGGCCGCCCCTTCGCGGGGCGGGCCTGGGTCCCCCCACGCCCCGCCTGCGGCAGGGACACCCCCGAACGTGCAGGCACGTCCGTGCTCCCCGGGAAGGGCCTGACCCCACGAGGACCTGGCAACAGGCCCCAGAAAGTGGCCCCAGCCCGTCCCGCGGCGGGCGGGCGCCTGCCCCCTCCCGCTCCTGCTGCCATGGCGACGCGGGCGCTATAGAAACACCCGGCTGAAAGCGCGCAGGACCCGCAGAGCGCTCCCACTTAGTCACCCTGGGCTCCACAGCCCTGTAATCCGAGAAGACAAAAGTGATCAGAACACACGTCTCCCCTCCCCTGGGAGCGAGCCGCTGACTCAGAGCGGGGGAGGGGCGTTCCAGAAAGCACCAGCTCCTCGGCGTGGCTTTCCCACGTTTCTCAAAACCCCAACGAAACCCCGACGCCGCCCCAGACCGCTGCAGCTCGCGAATGACAGTGGAATCCTTGGCCCTTGGCTGTAATCACGACCCCAAGGAGACGAGCAAGGGGCCTGCCTCGCTGGGTTGTCCAGGAAGGAACGGCCAGAATCGGATGCCCACAGCTGCATTCAGGCACCAGGCACTGCTGGCAGCAGAGGGGCTTCCCTGGAGCCTGCCGACCCGTCCCGTGTCCTCTCCCTGGTCTGGTGGACCAGCCGCCTGGCCACGAACAAGAAGGCTGGCCTGGGGTCCACAGGTGACGGGCAGTGGGGCAGTGGCCGTGGTTCAGCAGACCGCTGGACGTGCTGACAAAAGCTTGAGGCCCACAGACCAACCCAGGAACACACGGAGCCAAGGCCTCAGGGGGCCACCAGGGAGCGTGCCACCCAGATCTGTGGTCCCCTCTGCTGGCCAGGCCCTGGAGGGGTTGGGGCCTGGACACCCGTGCCCACCTTGCTAGGTGACCCCTGCCATCTCAACCCTCTGCTCAGTCTCCGTGTCTAGAAGCCGGGGTTGAGCCAGCTCAGAGCCACCCGATGCAGAAGCGCCTGCCTCCCGGGACCCCGACAGTTCTTACGGGTGCAGGATTCCCATCCCATTTCCTTTTTCTGTGTGTTTTAGGGCCGCACCTGCAGCATATGGAGGTTCTTCCCAGGCCAGGGGTTGAATCGGAGCTGAAGCTGCCAGCCTACACCACAGCCACAGCAACGCCAGATCCGAGCTGTGTCTGCAATCTACACCACAGTTCACGGTAACCCTGGACCCTTAACCCACTGAGCAAGGCCAAGGATCAACCCCTTGTCCTCATGGATGCCAGTCAGGCTCGTTACCACTGAGCCACGACGGGAGCTCCACTCCCACTTTCAAAGACTCGGCAAAGCCTCTCACCAGCAACGTCATGAAATCACTCCAGGGCCAAACGAAACCCACTGAAACCAGCTTCGCCTGCTTCTTTCTGCGTCTGTACGTGGCTACCTCTCGGTGTGCCTGGAGGTGCCCTTGAAAGCCCTCCCCTCCCAGCCCTGACGGCGATACCCCGGCTTCCCACGGTACTGTCCAGGGAGACGGCCCGGGCCCCACGGCTTTGTCTGGGGGAGGGGCCGGGGCGGGCAGCACCCCCCAGAGGACCCGGCATCCCCACACCGTCTCTGGACATGGAGCCCCTAGGAGGGTCAGCAGCCTCCGGCGTCTCCCGGGTGTTTCCAGGAGGCCCCTCACTGCCAGGAGGCAGTGGCGCCGTGTCCACAGGGGCCTTTCACTCCAGAGTGTCTTAAAATGAGAACAGCAGCCGCACAAGGGCTTAAACCACGGCCGTCAACTCCGGCAGTAACGGGACCAGCCTCTGCCGTCAGCCTCCCTGAAGGTCTAAATTACCGTTATTTGGTTTTCGCCTTGTTAATTACACACCCTTTAAATAGAACCCATCTCTCCCCTTCCTCAGACCGTGATCTGGATGCGCCTCCGGGAACAAGGGGACCCGGTGAGGGGCACAAGCCCCAGCACCGCCTCCTTCGGTCGGCGCCAGGCCCTGGCTACGCCCGCACCGCGTCCCAGAGGGCCCGGGAAGGGGTCAGGGCAGATCTGGGGCCCCCCGCTCTGAGCCCCTGGTCACCGCAGCCCTGGGCGGGGGGGTGCTGGGGCCTCAGGCCTTTGACCTCCAATGAGGAGCCCGCCCGGCCCGGCAACTCCAGGCGCTGGGCAGCAGGGATGTTCCAGGGCCCTGGCCCCCAGCACCCGGGCAGCGGGTTTGGCCCACCTGGTGGGTGACCCCGGCCCTGCCGAGGCCCAGCCACCGGCCTCTGGCCTCCAGCCTCCTCCTCCTCGGCTCTCACTTCTGCCTCAGCCCTGGCGGCCCTCCCTCAGCGCTCAGAACCACACCGGGGGCAGGAAGGACGCCCTGCCTCCCCCACACCCTGTGCCTTCCAAAGGCGCAAGCAGCTGCTGGGTCCTCCCGTGTTCGCCGCGACCCTCGGAGGACGAGGGCTCCTGTCTCCGCTCAGTCTCCTCGCCAGAGCTGGGCTGCATGCAGGTGGGGCCCAGGCCAGCAGCGTGGGAGACGTCCTCGCCAGAGTCCCTCAGGGTCTGCGGGGGTCAGGCACGCAGAGCCTGACCAGCCCCACCCGGGAGGCTCTCGCGCTGGCCACACCCAGCCCTGGGGGCCAGTGGCCAGTGGCCAGCACCATCCCCCTGAGCGCTGAGAACCCTGACGGTGGAGCTGCGGGGCAGCCACTGGCCGCATGCCCCCGGGCCAAAGAGCCAGGTTGCCGGAGGAGGCCTAGGGCCACACCCTGCTGGGTGACGGCACGTCCCCCACTGACTGTTCCCTGCAGTGCCCTCCACACCCAGGGGCACAGAGGGCAGCACCTGGCCTGGCAACATGACCAGAGGAGTGGGGAGCGCCCTTGGCTCCGCGGTTGGCACTTGCCGCGCTCCCTGCTTCTAGAAAGAACCCTCTGTCCTAGTTTGCGCCCCAAAGGCCTCTCAGTGCCTGTTCCTGACCTATAATCAAAACCAGTTTTCTTGGTGGAGATCCCAGAGCAGCCGCAATTATCAGCAGGTCCTGAAAACGGCCGGCTCTGACCCAGTCCCACTCGGGGGCCGGCCACCGACAGACTGGCAGACAGACAGGCATGCTGGCTCTCCTCCCGAGGGCAGGATGGAGCAGCTCCACTGCCCACCCGAGCCCCTCGCCACCCCGGGACAGTGACTGCCAGGCACAGCCCATCCTCCCGGCAGCTTGAGCTGCTGGCCTGGCTGCTGGCGCGAGGAGACGCGCCTCTGCCGTGCCAGCAGCAGAGGGGCCTTGGGGAAGCGTGCCTTGCCCAAGGGTCGCCTTTGCCTAGCACCCAACCCACTGTCCCAGGCAAGGGTCCTACACGTGCTCAGGTTGGGGAGGGGAGCAGGCGGGCCAGGGACTCCAGAAGGCGCCCTGATCGCCCCAGGGATCGCGCAGCACGGGAGCTCTGAGCTCACCCACACCTGAACCCACTGGACACCAGAGCTGCAGGGCCATCTGGTGTCCCACCGCCCCCAGAGGAGCTGCGGCTCCCTGTCAGCCCCAGTGCCACCTCCACCTGCTTGTGCTGCCCACTGGGCTGCCTGCGAAGACCCCTGGGGTGCAAGGGACCCTGGGGACTCCGAGAGGCTCCAAGGGAGTGGGGGGGGCATCAGAGCACAGAACTCATGGCTCAGGTCTCAGCCGCCTCCTGGGGTCACTGCCCCCCCCTCCCCCGGGGCCCCAACGAGCTGGGGTCCCGCCCCACCCGCTGACTGCGCATGCAGCACATCTGCTGGGAGCAAGCAGGTCCAACAGCCGAGACGTCCTGCGGGTCCAGGCGAGGCTGGAAGGACGGAGCTGCCTCTGCGGCTAGTTCACTACCCGGGTGACCTGTGCGAGGGCTGGGGGGTCGGCAGCTCTAACAATTGGTCCTGCTCTTCCTCAGGGAAGAGTGTCTCAAACTGGCCGCATCCTGTGACCAGCAAGATCTCGGCCAAAGCTTCCCGCCCCAAGCCCGAACCCCCTCCAGAGGGGGCGGGGCCAGCTCAGCTCCCCTGCCTGCTGCCGGGGGGCGGGGGGGGGGGGCGCCACACCAAAGGGCCCCCAGCAGCCATGCCTCAGAGCAGGTGTCAGACCCTGACTCCCGGCCAGGTCTGCAAAGGGGCCAAAACCCAGAAGCAGCCCAAGCACAGGACACCTCAACAGGGCAGCCGGGCAGGCCAGAGACAGCCTCTGGGGGCGGCTGGCGCGCCTTCCGCCGACTCAGCACACAGTGGGCACCCACCTCCCAGCACAGACATGGGGCGAGGGCCCACGGCGCCCTGGCCTGGCCTCTCGGGTCCTGCCCCTCAGGAACGAGAAACACAAGGACCGTCCCTCTGCCTCCCACCTTGGAAAGATAATCAGTGCAACGGCCCGTGCCGCCTGTCACCATGGGACCAGCCTGTGCCAGGCACCGAGAGGGACACTGAGGAGCACAGCCCCGGCGCCCCGGGGGTCATGGTCCCCTGGGCCAAGCCCAGCAGCGCAGCTCCCAGGCGTCTAAGGACGGGGGAGGCGGACAGTGGGCCTGTGGATGCAAAGCGGGGACCGAAAGGATACAGAGGGCGGGGGGGGGGGGTGACCTGGTGCTGTCCCTGCTCAGGGAAGGCGGGGACCCGCCTCGCCAACAGGGAAACAGGGCTTGGAGCGGAGGTGGAGCTCCCATGACCAAACCCGACCCGACAGCCAGGGCCGCGTGGGGTGAACAGGAGGCCACCAGGAGCCTCGCCAGGGCAGCCAGGCCGTGCTGAGGACACGGGGCAGAGGGGAGCCTCGGGCGGGGGCTGACCCTTGCCCTGGGCAGGAAAGTCAGCACCGCTGTCTCCAAGGCCCCGGGGCACCAAGGAGGATGTGGTGGCCTCACCGCGTGGGGGACCTACCGCCAGGGCCCCCACCCGCCCGTCCGGAGAGACGGGGCCTGCACGGCAGGGGGTGCCGAGCCCACCCTCTGGGCCCTGCCCAGGCTGGCGTTGAGCGGGCAGGGCCCCCCCCCACCCAGGAGAGAGGTTCTGCAGTGGGGGGAGGGGGTGGCAGGCGAGGGGGCGGGAACCCGAAGCAGCAGAGTCACGATGACTCAGGCCGTGTGGCTCCGTGCCGCGTGGGCGTCGACAGCCACCTACACGCAGCGGCGCGCCGGCCTGTCACCTCCCAGCCTCCCCGTCGCAGGAGCACCGGCGGCGGCGCGGGGCCAGCTCGTCCCGGCAGAGGCCTCGGCCCAGGACGGGGCCTCTGAGTACGCGGCCGAGAAGGGGACAAGACACAGGCACCAACAACCCGAGTGAGGCACCGACACGCATCTCACGGGGCTGAACCTCGAAAACACCACGCTGAGCGCAAGCAGCCGCCGCCAAAGGCCTTTCCTGTGGCCCGAGCCCAGGCGCGCAGCCGGGGTGGCGGCGGGAGGGCCTGCTGACGGCACCGGCTTCCTTTGCAGGTGGTGAAAACCCCGGGAATGGACTGTGGTGACAACCACACGAGCCTGCAGAGGCTCTCAAAGCCCCTGAGCTGGGCGCTTTCAACAGCTGAATTGAATAGCATGTGAGTTCTCTCTCGGCGAAGCTATTACCAAAAAAAAGAAAAAAAAAGAAAAAAAGCACTCTGAACAAGAGGCTGAACCCCTGGCTGAGCCGGCCCCCCCTTGTCTCTGTCACTAGGCCGCAAACCAGCCCTGGGCTTCCCTCGGGCCACTGCGGAGGCCACCGCCCTCCCAGGCAGGGAGCAAGGCGTTCAGAGCAAAGGCCGCAGACCAGGAAAGCGGACACACGCGGGCTCAGGTGGGGGCGCGTTTCCAGCCGCCGCCGCCGCCTCACGGCCCCGCCCCCAGGAGGACACAGGGGGCTCCCGCAGCAGCACTGGCCGGTCATGGGCGTCCTAGGAGACGCACCCCACACGGGGAGGGGCGGGTCAGGCAGGAGCCGTCGCCGTGACTCTAAGGCCCACGTCTGAGCCAGGAGCCCCGCGTACACAGCGGCACAGAGGCCGGGGAGCAGGGGGCCTGCCTGGCTACACTGCGTGCACACGGGCACGTGCTCCAGAGAGGCTCACGGGCAGCGGCGTCCAGGTGGTGGGTTGTAGAGGCGTGGGGTGCCCCAGGCTCACCGCCCTGACAGCTGGCAGGAAAGGCAGGGCCTCAGCTGGAGATCACCACTGCACCTGCAGCCAGGGGGCCGTCCTGTTTCCCCTCCGTATCTGAGACGTAGGGCTGGAGGGCAGCGTCTGCTGGGCCTGACCTGTGTCAACTGGCTGCAGGGTTCTGGGGAATCGGTGTATCGGGGCCGTGCCCATCATGGGCCACGCTGTCCTAAATGCCTGCCTACCCCTCCGCATAGAACGCAGGCCACCAGGGCTGCCTCCTGCACCCTGTGACGCCAGCTGCCACACACCACGGGGCTGCTGTGTGCTGAGCCAGTCAGCGTCTGCCTGCTAGCAGCTCTGGAGCAAGCAACCACCCTGGAGTCAGGGCAACAGTCTGGGGTCTCTAGGGCGGGGACCCCGGGGACAGGCGGGAAGAGCCCCTCCGTGTTTCTGCTCCTCTGGCAGAGCCTCCGCCCCGCCCAGGCTGCAGGCTGCCGCCCCAGTGCACCCCACGGCGGAGCGGAGCCTGGCTCTGCCCACTGCCATCGGAAGGGGTGGCACTCAAAGCCACTCAACTGTGCGCTTTCAATGGGTGAGAGTCTGAGCGCGCTGAGCCCAGGGGGACAGACAAGCAGGCTCCCGTCCCACAGCGAGACCAGAGCTGCCAGCCCCCTCGGCCCCTCCAGCAAGAACCCCTGTCCTGTATGCGGCGGTGGCGGCTGAGCCCCACCTGCAGCTCCTTGTCCGAGTACTTCTGGGGGTTCTTGCTGCCCTGGCTCTTCTTGCGGAGCTTCTTCAGCTCGGCCTGGCACTTGTCCAGCGCGTCCCCTTTGCTCCTTTGCTCCGTCTGGTACTTCTTCAGCGCAGCCTGCAAATCAGACGACAAAACGCAGTGTGGGGGTGGATCAGCACATCCCTCTCGCCTTCGGGCCCCGACCCGGAGGGTGGCAGGAATCACCCAGCTGCAAACCCCATGGGGGTACCCCAAGGACCTCAGCCCCGCCCCCAGGGATGAAGACCAGGCTGGGAAAGCCAGCCCAGCCTCCCCGTGCCCATCCCGCGTGGTGGATGGTGCAGAAGTGACAAGGCAGGGAAGTGGCACAGGTCAGAGGAGGTCAGGCAGGCTCCTGGGGGGCCGCTCACGCCGTCCTCTTTATTGAAAGCGGCTGAAAGGCCAGGGCAGTGGAACCAGGGTCACGGGACACCAGACTGAGGGTCCGCCCACGGATGACGCTCAGCCGCACACGGGCGTGTGCATAAGCGGGCCAGCGGGGACCCCGCGGGACGGGGAGCTCCCAGGAGCCGGAAACCCTTCGGGCCGAGGGAGGGTTCAAGCACAGCAGCAGGCCCCCAACCCCGCAAGGTAACCCAGAGGGCGGGGCTACTTACGCTCAGGTACCTGGAGTCCAGCTCCACCTTCTGCTCCAGCTGCGTGAGCAGCTCGTTGTGAAAAGACTTCAGCTGGACACGGAGAGAAAGCAGCGGTGAGCTCTGACCTGCGGCCCAGGGTGGGGGCCGCCGGGGGGAGGCAGGCAGCCACCATGACTGTGGCACCTGGGCACTGGGCACCCCAACGTGAGAGAGAAGCCCTCCGACCCACGACCATGCAGGACAGGTAGGCCCCACGGAGCCAGGCAGCCCCAGGACCACGTGCTAAACTGAAGCTGGACCCGCGACAGGCACGGAGGCTCTGCCTCCCCATGGACCTCAGTGACTTCAGACACGAGCTGACATGAGCCTCCGACCTGCCGGGTGGGGGGCTGGAGGATCTACAGGTGGGGCATATGCCTGTGCTTTCCCAGGCCCGCACCCCCAGTGTCCCTGCCTAGCCCCTGGCCAGCTAGGCCACGAGACCCCATCTGGCCGTGCCCTCTCCTCCTGGGTCCGTCAGTACATCCCCGGCCCCCACAGTGGTCACCTTCCCGGTGTGTGACTTCTGTCCTGGGCACGACCCTGCCTTGCTGCGTCTGACCGGAGGACGCAGGGCCGAAGCCCGCGCCCAGCTCCTCCCGTCCTCTGAGGGGACTGCCCACCTGCACTGCCATCCCCCCCAGGGACCGCCCTGGGCCCATCACTCACCATTTCCTCCAGCTGATTCTGAATCTGCCTGTGGACCTCGGCCATCTGGAAGAGCACGTCCCCTGGAGGCAGATGGCAGCAGAGAAAGCAGCGGGAGTGAGCTACGCGGAACCACTGTCCCGACCCCCCGCCTCGGCCGGAGCGGGCACCCTGGTCCGGGGGCCAGCAGGCTGGGGGGGCGCCGGGGGGGCACGGGTGGAGGGGAAAGGGCGCACCTCCAGGTGACATGGCCAAGAGAAGATGGAAAATTCCAGAACGGCGGGGATGCCAGACCTCAAGTGCACAGGCTCGTGGTGGCGGTGGGGGCTCGCTGTGGGTGACCCTAACCCGCGGGTGACCCCCGTGAACACAGGCGCTCCCCTCTCTCATGGTGCCAGGCTCCACCAGTCCACCCGCCCCAGACCCAGACGACGCCAGAGCAAAGGAACCCCCTTCAAGGGTGCCCGCTTCCAAAGACCCTCAGGGCGGCCGCCCACACCTGCAAGGCCCGTGAAAGACCCCTGCAGACAAACGGCTATTTTCCTTCTCTGCAGAGGGTGGGTCTGGAACGGGCAGTCCAGGCTGCATTCGTCCCACAGGCAGGTATTTGCTAAGCGGCCGTTGCCAGAGGCGGGCGCTGACCCCACACTGTGGGCACAGAGAAGGGCCCATCCCCGTGCCCGGGGGCGGCCACCTGCTGATGGACCCTGTCCCCAGGGCACTGTCTACACCTCGATGGCCTCCTCTGCTCCCGTCCAGGCCACGCGGGGGGTCACGTTACCAGGGATCCTTCGGAGGAGCACCCCTGTCCCCCAGGAAACCAGCTGGAAAGCAGAACAGTCTCAAGGACCCCGCCTCAGGGGACGATGCCACCTGCCCTCCAAGCCCCCAGGGTCGCACTCCCTTCCAGAAGCGCGGCTGCCTCCGATGACCACAGGGCGGGAGGACCACTGACCACGACCCCGTGCCTCACGGACGGAATCGCCAATCCTCGGGGCAGGCCAAGGTCAGCGGGCTGTTAAGCGGCCGCAGGGCTGGTCTCCACCCTGCAGGGCCCAGCGAGGGTGGCCTCTCCAGCCACGGGGCGCCCCCGCCCACAGTCTGAGTTCGGAGTTCCCACTCTGGGCGCTGCTGGGCTGGGTTCCCGAAGGCCTGCCCCTGTCCCAGACACGCGGATTTCAGTCGAGAGAGGAGGAAACGACAAGAGTGCTTCGGGGCGGGGCGGGGGGGTCATCGGGAGATGGGGGCACACTGGCAGGGCCACTGGGGCTTGGGGTCAGACACACACCCCGTGCCAATGGTGCCAAGACCCTTCCCAGGCTCTGTGTGAGGCGCACAGACCCCCCCCCCCCCCGCCCTCACCCCCGCTGAGGGGAAGAAACGGCCCAGCCCTGCACCAAAGCACCACGCTGCTCACAGCCGCAGCGGAGAAGGGAAGTCACCCCAGCCCGGCCTGAGGCCCCGGCAGATGCCGGGAGCAGGGCCTGAGCCAGAGAGCAAGCGGGAGCGTGTGGGTGAGCATGTGGGCGCTAGTGCAGCGTCTGTGCAGGTGGGGGTGGGGGCAGCAAGTGCGTGGATGCACAGGGCGTGGGTGTGAGCGTGTGCGGCCGTGCTGTGTGTGGGTGTGCTGAGTACACACGTGATGACGCGTGTGAGCCCGAGTCGCCCCCGCTCCCAGCGGCCCTGGGCGCTGCTCTGCCCCGTGGACACGCGGCTGTGACCAGGTAGCCCACAAGGACGAGGGCCAGCCACACACGGCCTGCCTCCAGGACCACGCCCGCCCAGGAGCCGCAGGGAGAGGACGGGCAGGCGCACAAGCAGCCCCCAGAGCTCCTGGGCTCAACCCCCAGTTCAACGTGATGACGCCTACGAGGGCTGCGGACGAGGGCAGGGCCTGGCACGGGGGCATGTCCATCGGGGGCCCGGAGGCCCTGGGAGTCACATCCACTCTGGCTCCAAGCAGCAGCCTGACCTCGGGGCCTGAAGGTGCTGCCGGGCACGGCGGGGCCGTGGCGGAGGAGGGAGCGGAGGCTGACCAGCCCCAGCAAGACAGGTCTGCCTCATCCTCTGCGGGCCTTGACCCCTACTCCCACCCATCCCGACCGCAGGGGGTCACTGAGTCAGGGAACCAGCCAAGGACAACGGGGACAGAACAGGGCATGGAGGAGCCCGGTCCCTGTCCTCGGCTAAAAGGGACCCACCAGGACAGATACAAGCAGGCAGCCCAGGTGACAAGGCCAGGCTGCCAGCACCCTGCCCGGCGCAGCCCCCACTCCCACTCGGGGTGAGGCTGACACCGCCACGGCCCCTCGCTGCTCCCACCTGATCTGCACGGCGGGCACCCCGCCTTGCGCGTCAGGCACAGTGCACGGGAAATCCAGACCCACAGGTCACCCTCTGGCCCCAAGGGTTCCCTCAAGAACACCGAGTCCGTGAACAAGACTCAGAGCAAATGCCGGCAGAGGAGGTCACGCTGCTGGTCGCGCCCAAGGCCCCAGAATTACGGTAACACCCAGATCAAGTGAAAGGACGGACTTCCTCAAAAGGCCTTGGACAACTAGTTCAAGAACGTTTGAAAAACAGTGACAGCACACAGCAGATCTCTTAGAAATAGAAGTCCTGTTGCCAAGAAGACTGCGTGAGGCTTCTGGGGGGTTCTGGTCACTGACCCCACCCAGCTCTGCCCGCTGGAGCCCCCGCCTCAAGCCTGATCTGTGCCCCCTCCTGGGCATGCAAGGCAGGGAGCTGGTGCAGGGCTCTGAGCAGCAAGCCAGTGGCCACGGGAGCTGGGCCGCATGGGGGGGATTTCAAACTGCATTTTACAAGCAGGTGCAGGAGGCCACAACATGACACTTGCACAGCAGAGGTGCGAGCAAGTGTGCCACCACCAGGCACTGGACCCGAGGTGCTGTGGGGCACACTGGGCCAGCTGCAGAGGACGAGGCTGTGCCCAGAACCAGGCACCAGGGCCGACACTCCCTTGTCCCCTTATCTCAGCCCCTCCAGGTCCCCCAGGGCGGGTTCCAGAAGGTTCTGGTTTCTGGGTCCCCTGGGCCTCCCTCCTGCTCTGGGTTCAAAGGACAGCATGACGTAGCGACACTGCCCTAGGCCCCCATGGCCCCCACCCTCCCCAGGACACCTTCCCACCCCCAACCCCCACCCCCCGTGGGAAGAGGAGGCCTCACCTGGAAGCCTAGGCTGGGCCACAGCACAGGTTTAAAACAGCAGCCCCGCCAGAGCAAACAGCAGACGGGTGGGGTAAGTCGCTAGAGACCACCCCCCGCACAGACAGCCCGCGAGGAGTGTCAACAGACAGGCAGCAGGTGAGAGGGCTGCCCAGCCACACGGGCCCCGGGGAGGGGGCAGACCGTGGGGGCAGGGACAGGGGAGGAGGCGGGGCGCACCTGCGACCGTGCGGCCGAGAACGAGACGACCCCCTCCTCACCCCACGGGGCGGCCACATACCGGCAGCTCAGGATCTTCAACGCCCTGTGCTCTCGGACGGGGATGCCACGCCTCTGGGGTTAAGACGGGGCGGGGGGGGGGGGGGGGTGGCGCGGCAGTGCCGTTGGCGACTCCCCTCCCCCAGCAGAAGGCAGGGGCTGGGGCGGCCGGCACGCTTGCTCACACACACACCCACACCCTGCACTTCTGCCAGGATACGGGCCACGCGCCCCCGCGGAGAGGCCAGGGGGCCTCCAGAGCCAGGCTCGAGAGAACTGTCCCCTAGGGCGGTGGCCTCGCCTTGGGAACAGACAGAAGGAGCTGGCCCCGCCTGCTGGTGGCAACACGATGCTGGAGTTGGGGCGGCTGGACGGGGAGGGCTGGAGCCCAGGCCTGTGAGTGCCCCCGAGAGGCCACTCCATCCCCAAGGACACTCACAAGGTCAAGCAACCACCACTCTGAATTCCAGGAGGAGTGTCCCCATCAGCGGTCGCTCCCCTCTCCCTCCAGCCCCCGGCGGCCGCGAATCCACGTCCTGTCTCCACGGGTCTCCCTGTCCGGGGCCTTCCATAGCAGCGGGGTCCTTAACACGACACAGGCCCTCTGTGTCCGGCTTCCTCGCCAAGCACGCCTGAGGCTCCAGGCCCGGCCGTGTGTCAGCGCTTCGGCCCCTGGACGACTGGGTGACAGCCGGGGAACAGACCTCGTTGTGTTTCTTTGGTTGTCCACGGACGTCTCTCGGTGGACATATGGGCGTTTCTGCTTCGGGCGCTTACAGCGGCGCCAGGCCCACCGGCTCTCCCGGGACGACAGGCTTATTCGAAGACAGATCTGAACTGTTTGCTCTGCTTTTCGCCTCCCCACCGTGACTTCTGGGGCATCCCCGGGTGTCCACAGGCCAGCAGACCCAGGGCTTGGGGGGACTGGGTCAGCGCTCCCCCAGGCACCCGTACCACCCCCGAGGGGCCCGGCCCTGCTCCAGGCTCGTCTGAATCCTCGGGAAGATGAGGCTGCAGACACCCGTGGGAACTGATCCCACGAGGGCCGCCTCGCCCGCACGTCTGGGTGACTCAGTGTCCCTCTCGCCTCCAAGCTGAGCCGGGAGGGCGGGGGCCCCCTCAGGGAGCACCAGCAGCGGCTGGCTTCTGCCAAAGCTTTGGGTCGTGAGCCAGAGACAGGCCTCCGTGGGCCTGCTTCTCTTTTCCGAGCATTTCGCCTCACCACGGACACAAAGACGCTCCCGACAGACCGTCAGCAACGTGCACCGCCCCGGGACACCCTCTGTCCAAGGGCCAGGGCCGACCAGCACCGGGGGACCGAAGGCACCGCCGACGGGAGAAAAGGGCAGACGCGGGGCTGCCGGCAGAGGGAGCGAGGCGACGCACTCGACCGTCGGGAGGGCCCACGCGCACGGCCCACGGGGGGACCAGGCCCACGGAGGTCCCCCAGGCTCGCTTAGCGCTCCAGGCAAGGCCGGGTCACCCACCGTGACAGCACGTCTCCTAAGCAGACGCGGAGAAGGATAAGATCCTGTGTGGACAGAACAGAGCCGCCGGCACGAGCAGGAGACGGCGGGCCCTCCAGCCGCTGCGCACACACGTTTGGGGACGCAGGACCCAGGCCTGAGAAGAAGGAAAACGCTCAGGAGTTTCCCTAAACTGGGGCCTCTGGGAAGAGATAAAGGATTCCAGACGACTGAGAAAACGACAGCGACCCGGTCTTTAAAAGGCCCAGACTCCAGGAGCCGAGCTGCTACAGAGATAAAGGCCACCTGCTCACAGCCCGGGGCGTGCACTCACTCTCACCCCCGCACGCGCGCAGGTGCCGGTCCAAGAGAGACCGTGGCGCCTGAACGCTCTCCCGGGACAGGCAGAAAGACCACGGCTGGTGAAGGGGCAGAGCAAAGGGCCCGTGGGCAGGAGGGGGACGAGAGGATGCCAGCGGCACAGAGACCCCAGGGAGGCGTCCGGCAGGAAGGCCCGCTCTGCAGCACAGGTGCCGCCCTGCCCCCACCTGAGCTCAACGAAGCACCAAGCAGACCCCAGGGCAGCTAGAGTGGCTGGAGGGGTCCAGCAACACAGGGCCCCGAGGTCACAGGGCCCTGAGGGCTGCTCTCTGAGGCTGGGGAGACAGAACACCCTCCTCCCCGCCCAGCCCCCCAAACCTCCGGAAAGCTGCACAAGAGCTGCCAACACCCACACGCTCCCCAGCGCTGACACACGTGCGCGTGCCGTGCACACGCCTTCCAGCTGAGCCACCGAGACAGGAGCGGGTGTCGCGGCGTGGCCAGCATGTTGGCGTCTGCCCCAGAGAGCACGGCCTCGCGGGCGCCGGCCCCTGGCCACCCCGACCCGGACAAGCGGCCACCAGCCCTGGGAGGTCCTGCCACGCCGTCCGGGAGCTCCCCCGCCCTGGACCTCAGGCCTCCCTCCCGCTGGGCAGTCCGCGTTCTGCTCCTGCGAACTGCTCTCTGAGCCTCTGGAACGCGCGTCATAAACAGGCTTAGTCTGGGTCACGAGGCAGCAACGTTCAGCGGCACCAGAGTTCTCTCCCCTCCTCGGCGCCAGAGCCTACGGTCTCCAACCCAGAAGGGCTCGCTCGCACTGCGTCTGTCGCGACGCTGACACTTTTAAGATCTGGGGTGCTGTTTGGCTTTCCTTTTTCCTTCCAGAAAAAATACATGGTCTTACAAATCTGGAAACGACAAGCATAGAGAGGGTCTGTGGATCGGGGGACTGGACGGGGCCAGCGGGGGACGCGGCCCCAGGGTCTGGCCCACCTGGCAGATCTGGGCAGCCCCCCAACCCTGTCCTGGGAGCTGAGGGCGGCCCGGCCTCCGCCTGACGGCCCCTCCTGAGCCAGACGTGGAACTCCTGACCCCAAAGGAGTGCGGACAAGCATTTCAGGAGGATTTGACTTAACACTCACTTCGGCTTAAAAAAGAACACAGCTCTGCCAAAGCAACACAGGCCCGAGGAGACCGGCTTGGCCACGGCTCCCAGGAAGACGGCCAGCGGCCTGAGCTGACCCCCAGCGGAGGAGAGCGACGGCAGGAGGAAGGGGCAAGGGGCCAGATGCCCGACCACAGGGCTGGCCGGCCCCCAGGGTGCTGTGACCCCCAGGAGCAAGCGTGGCTTCCGAGACCAAGCATCCAGAGCGCAACTCCGTGGAGCTTCTAAGACCCCGTCAACTCAAACGGGAGGAAGCTGGGGACCCAGGGCACGGGAGGGCATGGAAGGTGGTTTCAAGCTCGGGAGCGCACTGGTGGCGGCACCCTGCTGGGGGAGGGGTGGGAAGTGCGGGGATGGGGAGCCCACTGTCACAGAGCAGGGACCAGCCTTCACCCTGGCGCCAGTCCACCGGCCGGGGGAAGGCGTCACAGGGGGCCACCTGGGGGGTGACAGGTGCCAACTTTCCAGGCACCCACAGTGAGGGCTCCAGGCCTGGGCGGACCTCACCGCCTCATGTTTGCATCTCAGCCCAGGATTAAACCGCCAAGACCACATGTCTCCTGATTAGGGGCTGGGCTGGCGAGGCACACAGAACAGTCCCCGCCCCAGAGAAAGAGCGCAGGGACAGTACCAGCCAGGAACCAGGGCGCAGCTCCACCCGGACCGCAGGAGGATGGCGGGCGGAGGGCTGCGGGAACCGGCCCACGGGACAAGAAAAGCCCCGGCCTGCGCACACGTGTCGTCTTGCGGGGCCGGGCCCCGGCTGAGGCGGCGCCAGCCACTGTGGTCCAGGGCTGGGCACCACTGGCGCCCTTTCATCCAAAGTCGGGCCTGGGGAGTCCCTGTCTTGGTGCAGCAGAAACAAATCTGACTCGTACCCATGAAAACACAGGTTCCATCCCTGGCCTCGCTCAGTGGGTTAAGGATCCAGCATTGCCGTGAGCTGTGGTGTAGCTCGCAGACGCAGCTCGGATCCTGAGTTGCTGTGGCTGTGGCGTAGGCTGGTGGCTGCAGCTCCGAATTGACTCTAAGCCTGGGAACCTCCATATGCTGCAGGTGCAGCCCTAAAAAGACAAAAAGCAAAAACAAAAAACCGAAGCCAGGCCCGGGCTGGGCCCCGAGGCCCAATCTCTGCCTCAGCACGTCCACCCGCACACCTGCGTCCCTCCGCGGCTGCAAGGGCTGGGCAGGGTGGGCAGGAGTTGTCGCCTTTCTCCTCCTCCTCCAGGCAGCGCCGCCGGGACACTCCTCAGCAGCCCCAGACAGTGCTCGGGACACAGAGGCATCGGACCTTCTATGGAGACCAGGCCTCTAGCGCTGTCTTCCTGGAGCCAGACCTGAACCTGGCAAGCAGGACACACTCTCTCTGCCCAGGGGTCTCAGCGTCTCTTCTTGGTCACCAGCAGCCACCAAAGGCACCAAACAGTTGTTTCTCGAGGATCTGTCATTTCAGGGGGAGCCAGAGGCCCCGTTTCCTGCTGGTGACCAAGGGCTCAGCTGCTCAAACTCGGCTGGGAGTGCCCGTCGCCTCCTGGAGCAAACATCCACGCTGCTCAGATGTTCTGGTGGCTTCCAGAGCGGAAAGGCGCCTCTAAGAGCTCTCGATCCAGAAAGAGAGACAGCCGAGGGCTGGGGCGTCGCGCTGAGAGAGCCACCAGGACAGGACGTGCAGCTCACTGCCGAGGGACCCCCTCCAGATTGGCCAACCCCACCGTCCTCCCTGCTGGCCTCGAAGCCGCCAGCTCCCCTGGGGAGAAGCAGGGTTCTTCTCCCGCCTACAAAAAAGGCAAAAATGGCAGGTAGCCAGAGGGGCAATCAGGAGAAAAACCGATGGCTGTTGCCATGGTGACAGTGGCCAGCGCCCCTCCTTGACTGCTGCTCTGAAGCAGAGTGAGGCCAGATGGCCCCTGAGTGTCCACCTGGGTCCACAGCAGGATGCTTGGGCACCCGGTCGTGGGACAAGGAGGAGGAGGTCCCCAGCCCCCAGCCTGACCACCCAGGCTGGCCTCCTTCCTGTCTTGAGCCCCTTCCCGCCCTGCGCCAGTCGGGCCGTGCCCCTTCCCGTGCCTGCTGGGCTCTCGGATGCTCAGGCTGTCCTGGGCCTCCTGGAGCCAAGCCTGCGTCTGGACGCGGCTGGCCGAGCCACACATTCTCGGGGGCTCGGGGCTGCTTCGGGAGAGCTTGCTGACAGGAGGACGAGGCGAGCGTGGGCTGAGCCTGGGCAGCGGGGGGCGGACACGGCAGCCCCATGAGGCCACGCCCAGGTCCTCACCTGGCACAGGGAGCCCCAGAACAGGGGCAGCTCCCTGTTAACCTGCCCATTCGTGCCCCCAACTGGACACTGGCTCTCTGGGGACCGTTTCTCGGGCATCAATTTGCTCTGAGTTGTGAGACACAAACAGAACAGGCTGCTGGGAAGGGACCAGTCAGCAGACAACAAAGTCTCTGCGGACAGAGCGTCCAGAGGGGCTCTGACGACCTGTCCTCCTGCCAGTGCTGAGGACGGGCAGAGATCTGTGCCCACCCCAGACCCCCATTATGTGAGGGACGCTCCCGGGCCACTGGCTCCCGGCTGGACGGTAAACGAAGGGGCCCCGAAGTGTCCCTCTCACTTGGGCAGGCGGGGGACACAGCATGTTCCCGGTGGTGCCTGAATTTGTAGGAGACACAGTGGGCTCATGGGACTGGACCCAGGGCCCTCGGGCCGTCCAGGCTCCCAGGCCAGACGGGCCGAAGTGGGAGAGCTTTCACCGGCCAGACGCCGCAGGACGAGGTTTAAAAGGCCTCAGTAAGGCCTTCCTGTCGCGGTGCAGCAGAAACGAACCTGACCAGGATCCATGAAGATGCGGGTTCCATCCCTGGCCTCCCTCAGTGAGTTAAGGATCCAGCACTGCTGTGAGCTGTGGTGTAGGTGACATACACGGCTCAGATCCCGTGCGGCTGTGCCTGTGGTGTAGGCCGGCAGCTATAGCTCCAAATTCAACCCCTACCCTAGCCTGGGAACTTCCATGTGCTGCGGGTGTGACCCTAAAAACCAAAAAAAAAAAAAAAAAAAGGCCTCAGTGAGCCTCCTGCTGCAGTGCTGGGACAGGCCACACACACCCTCTCTGCGGGAACAATCCTGGGCCAGGTGCTGCCAGGAGCCAGGCCTCAGGGACCACAACCCGGGCCCCTCCCCTCCTCTCGGGGTCACTGCCCGTCCTCGGGTGAGACCCAGCCACGCGCCACCGCTCCCCAGGGATGTCCCCACACCGAGTGGCCCTCAGAAGCTGAGGAAGCGTGAAGACACACTGGGCGTCTCTCCTGCCATTGCCAGAGCCCCCAGGACGGGCGGATCCAACTAACGCGCTTCTTAATCCCTCCGACAGAGGCTCGAGCCAGCCCCGTAAAGCTCTCATCAGGGCGGCCGAAGTGGACACGCCGGAGCCCCCAGCCCTTCACACAGGCCTGCGAGTCCAGGGGGCTTGCGAAGGGACCCCCACACCTGCCTTCCTGTGCGCAGCCCCAAGGCTTTGGCCTGCTGGTGTCCACACAAAGCAGGACACGAGGGCGGAGACTCTGCAAAACCCGTCCGCTGCCAAGGCGGACGTGGCCCGAAGGGGCCGGCAGAGCGTGGGCCCTGTTCCCCGGGACCCCGGCCCTGCCTGCGCTCCGGCCACTCCTCCCGCTCCGTGTGCCGTCACTGGGGGCTGGGTCACCAGCTGGGGAGGGAGGGGAAGCCAGGAGGCAGACAAGGAGCCTGCGCCGGGCCAGCCTGGGGGGCCGGCTGCCATGGAAGCCGGTGGTCGTCACGGAACCGCGGTGTCGGCGACGTGGAGGCAGAGTCGGGACCCTGGGAGGCACGACGTCGACGTGGCCCCCGCTGTGTGGGTCTAATCAGGGCTGCCAAGCGCTGTCTGTCAGGCGGGCTTAGCAGTGAAAGGCCGGTCCTGCTCGCAGGGTCTGACAGCAGGCGGCACGTGAGACAGACGGTCACCCCCCTTCAGGGACGGCTGTTGTCACACTCGGGCTCACCGGCCAGATGGGGACAGCTCTGCCTGCCGCAGGAAGGGCCGTGATGCAGCCCACAACCTCCTGGCCTCACAGACAGCCCAGGAGCCAGCCAAGCGGGCAGCCCCAACCAGATGGGCAGCCCCCAATCTGGGGGGCAGCCCGTGGTGCCATCTCAGAACCATCCAATGGTCTCAAAGGCTCTGAGGGCACACGGCCTGCACTTCAGTGAGCTGCACACGGGGACATGCCACCCTGTGCCTATGAGCACAAGCCACGTGGGAAAGCCTGCAGGAGCCAAATGGGCACCGTGGGACTGCCCACCTCTGCTCTCCACTGGGCAGCCGGGCACAGACAGCGGCCAAACAGCAGAGGAGTGTCCAGGCCACACCTAAATCCGGTGACTCAGCAGCCGAGCCCGGGCCAGTTTCAGGTGCAGGGAGGCCACCTCCGCCTGAGCCAGCGCCCAGCACAGGCCTCCTGCCTCCCAAGGGCCCAGGCAGGTATGCATGCGGGTGCAGGCAGGTGGTGGCCAAGCACAGGCCCAGGGCGCCTGCAAGCACACACACGCCCGGATCACAAACAAGCAGGCTCTTCAAAGGCGGGGAGCACAACAGAGGCCTCAGGGGACAGCAAGGGCCGAACAAAGCAGCCAGTGGACAAAACGGCCAGGGCGAGGCTCTGGCCAGAGGCCCCGGGGGACAAGCCCAGGGAGAAACTCAGCCACTCAGGGAGGAAGCAGAGGGCTCAGGGCAGGCGTGTACCCCTGCCACGTCGGTCTCACGTCAGACAGCGCTGCCGTCCCGAGGTCTAGGGCGCCCCCACAGCATAGGTGCCCTTAGCCCCCTGCGCAGCCAAAGGGCAGCAGGCAGGGCCAAGCGTGAGCGATTCCGGCACAGAGCGCCTGAGTCGTCTGCCCACGTCTGCACCGTGTACCTGTGCACCGGGCTGCAGCCGCAGGACGGGCTCCGGTGGCCACTCCCCAGGGGCTGCCGCGGACGGCAGCACGGCCATCAGAGGAGGGGCGGGACCGTGGCCTCCCCGCACAAAGACCAGAGCCGTGTGTGGGGTGGCCCCCGCAGGAGCCAACACTGGGGGAAAATCTGCAAGCAGGACAACACAGGCTGACCCTGCACCAGACCCATTCTCCAGGGGCTGTGACGGCGCAACAGAGGACCCAGCAGCCAGCCTGTCCACTGGCCAGACGGCATGCATGCCACCCCACAGCCAAGGCCGGGCAGGCCCACTGAGCACTCGGAGGCTGGGGGGGGGGGGGCAGAGGGGAGGGGCCCTCGGGGACAGCCGGGGAGCAGTGACGGGGCACCAGCAGCCTCCACCTGCTCCTTCTGCCCTGCCCTGACGCGGGCTTAAAGCCTAAGGCGGCGGGAGAAACGGGAGGGGGATGGGGATGACGTGGCACCGCTGACCGTGTCCAGGACTGGACTGTGCCCCCACCTCAGGACGAGGGTGTCTGACCCGGCGCCAGCGCTGGAGCACGGCATAAACACGCGCCGCCGTGCGCCCGTCACGCAGCATCTCGGGCGGCGTTCGGTGGGCACATGGGCCCCAGCCGGCAGCAAAGGGGCCCCCTGCCTGCTCGCGTGGCACTTGCCCCTCGGCCTCCAGCTGAGCTGGGAAGGGGGAGGAGCCCGAGAAGCAAAGCCCCCTCCCCTCCCCCGACCGGCCCACGGCCTTGGAGCACATGACCTCGACCCTCTAACTGCAGGAAGGCACCAGTCTGCACGCACAGGGGGCCCTGAGCGAAGCCAGCAGCCGCCCCAAGGACGCAGATCAGAGAGACAGGACGCCCTCTGGGACCACCTGCTAGGGTGGCGCCAGTGTGCCCAACAGAGCCAGGAGGGTGGCCGGCGGGAGACAAGTTGCCCACAAGTGTGGGTAGCTGCTGGCAGGACGAGAGGGCGGCGAGGAGACGGGGAAGGCGGGCAGCCCTGCACCCCGACCACGCAGCCCGCCCATCAAAAGCAACCTGCGGCCACGCCGAGTGAGGATCAGAGCCCGTCTCCTCTGTGAGGTCTGGAGCCGCCGCCTCCCCGCCGCAGGACCAAAGGCAGAGCAGCCGCTGCTCTCCACAGGGAGGGGACAAAGGGGCAACGGCTGCAGCGCTTCCGATGGGAGACGGCGCGCACGCCTCTGTTCTGGGACCTAGGGCCCAGCTCTGAGCGTGCGGCCGACGTGGGGGGCGGGGGCTGCCAAGACCCCCACTCCAGGTCGGATGTGGGGGGCAGGGAGACGGGACACCCCCCCCCCCCCCCCGCGATCAGACAAGTCAATCAGGCAAGGGCGGGGGCCCGAATCCTGCCTTGTCCTCTAGGCCGTGGCCCAGGGAGCAGAGCAGGAGCCACCCGCCCTCTGTGGGGGAGAAAGGGCAGGAAGAGCCCTAACGAGGCAGGGATCACACAGGAAGCGGCCAGCGGCTCTGCCACTGCCTGTCCCACAACCCCGACCCCGAGTCACAGGGCCCGCCCAGGCAGGAAGCCCCTCTGTGCAGGGCCTGGGGATGAGGGCTGGTCTGGAGCCCGGCCCTGGGCCCAGGACTCCGCCCGTGTGAGCTGAGCTCCCTGCGGGCCACCTCCCGCAGGGAGGCGCCCACCCCGGGGGGCTCTGCGTCTGCCCCAGGACGGCAGGGACCTCTCACCTCTTCCCTCCCACCCTGGGGGCACGCTCTGCCCTGGAGAAACCGGTCAGCCATGAAACACTCGGCAAGGCTGCAGACAGGAAGGGCAGAGAAAGCCAAACTCCATGAAACACAACAGACTGAACACAGGATCCCTGGGGACAGAGAAGGGCCCTCCTGGAGCTCAGCTCATCAGGAAAAGACGACCGCAGTAGCTTGCAGTTTACCTGCTCAGCCGCACAGCCGGAAACACTAAAGCAGGACCCACCCAGAGAGACGGACGGCCTTCGTGCTCGCTTACTGATAAGGAGGTGAGGCTGCTGAGGACCCGAACACGGGTGGAAACCCTGCAGCCGGGGCCAAGGAACGTTGTCCTCCAAACACAGCACACCTAGAATCACGGGCCGCAGACCAGACGCGACGACGGCCTGTCCGTGAACGAGACCCAGAAGCGGCCAGAATCAGCACAGCCTCCCCCCCCACCCCGCGCCCCGCCCAGGGTTCCACCGGCCCGGGAGAGAAGATCAGGGGGTGTCCGGGGCCACAGGCAGAGTTACAGGGACCAAGGAACTGAGGGACCCAGAAGAAAATGTTTCCTTAGAAAGGGACCCGGTGACACCGTTTCATGAGGACAGTGGCCCAAATGCACCACAAACACCAAACCCCAAACCCTCTACTCACCAGCCAAGAGCAAGGTTCCAAACCTGCAATTTCTGCCATTTTTCCCAGAGCCTCATAGCTGGGAGCAGGAGCAGCCCCCCAGAAGGACCCAGAAGGAAGACCCCGGCTTGCCGAGCAGGTCCCGGCAGGCGGGCTGAGGGGAGCGAGCCCCAGACCGCATCGCCCCTCGGGCGCGGGCACCCAGGACACCCCAGGAGATGACAAAGCGGAATCGGCCGGCAGGGGTCTGAGACGCGGTCCTGGTTCTGATCTCCCTCCCTCCAAGAGCCAAGTGGGCCAGGGCAGCTGCCTGGGCACCTGGGGGATCACACGGCCCGGCACAGAGGAAGCGGGGGGGGGGCGTGCCCAGCCTCACTCAGTCCTCGGAGCCGGGCCTGGGCCCACTCGCCCACTCCTGCCCCTGGGCGGCAGCCTCGGAAACGCCCCAGAACCGAGTGGAGGCCCATCCCGTGGAAGGCCCCGCGGACGCACCCCCGCCCCCGGGAGCAACCGAAGAGCTGGACGAGAGAACCAGAGATGCCCCGTGCTCCTCACGTGTGGGCGAAGTTCAACAGCAGAGAAGGGCAGCACCCAGCCCCGGGGACACAGGCAACACCGTGCAGGTTCAACAAGCAGGCAGCTCCCCTGCGGCCTCCCCTGCTGGAACCCCACTCCGGCCTCCTCCCCCCACCCCCTCCCCGCTGGAACCCCACTCCTGCCCTGCCCCCGCCCCTTTCTGTCCACCCTGCACTCTGGATGACCCTTGCCCTTGCCCTCTGCCCCTCCTGGTGCCCTCACAGTCCTCATCGGGATTGGGTCACATTTAACCTCTTCAGTGGCCCTGGAGGCCCCCCCACGCTCACCCAGGATGCTCTGTTCTCCAGGCCTCCTCGGACCCTCCCCCACACACACCCAGGAGCCACGTCTGGAAATTTCTTTCACAACATCCACTCAAGGACAAAGCTCTCGAAAGCTTCCAGGAGGAGGAGGGGGGGGGGAACCCATTTAAGAAAAAACCCCATCAGCAGACATTCCTAAGGTGCGATGGGTTAAGAATCCGACTGCAGCGGCTCCAGTCACTGCGGAGGCACGGGTTCGATCCCCAGCCCTGCGCAGCAAAGGTTTAAAGGATCTGGAGTTGTTGCAGCTGTAACTCAGATTCAATCCCTGGCCTGGAACCTTCCATGTGCTGCGTGTGTGGCCATAAAATTTTTTAAAAATCAGCCCAAACAGCACTGAAGAGGCAAGACCAGGGGTCAGAGAACAAGGGTGATGCCTACAGCCCCGAGGGAAGACGGCTCTCCGCCTGAGCCGCCATCCACGGAGGAGACAGACGCAGACTCAGAGATCTGCTGAGGAACCCGCCCCAAGGAAAGACGCCCCCCCCCCCAACTGAGGGGGTGAAATGGGACCCTGGACCCTGAAAACCTGGCCCCAGGCCAGAGAACAGGGGTCCTGTGCACGGCCCGGGGTGGGGTCAGGGGTCGGGGGTCGAGCAGGGCGGGGCTGTAGGGGGCGAGTTCCGAGAGCGGGAGAGAAGCCGCCGGATCAAGGGGCCGGCTGCGGGCAGGGAGGGGTCCTGGACGAGGCTCGGGTTTGGGGCTGAGTTGACGACACACACCGACACCCGGCACGTGATGTGGTGAGGCTGTCACTCGGGAGCACCAAGTTGGCAGGACAGTCACAAAACCCCACGGAAACAGTTCAAGAAAAAAACTCAACTTGATTTCACTATAATTGAACAGGAGGCACCAGTGCGGCACCGCCTCTCATCAGCGCTGATCACCGGCACAGTGGGTTAAGGACCCGGCGCAGCCGCAGCCGCAGCCGCAGTGTAGGTGGCTGTAGCTTCAGATCAGATCCCCGGCCCAGGAGCTCCATGTGCCGAGAGGCAGCAAAAAAACAAGTTCAACAGGCGTTCCCACTGCCGTGCAGCGGGTTAGAGACCCAGCAGTCTCCGCGGTGGTGCGGGTCTGATCCCCGGCCTGCGAACCTCCGTGTGCCAAGAGTGTGGCCAAAATAAAATTAAATTGTTTGTTTTAAAAACTTAAAAAATATAAGGCAAACCAGACCGGGAGAAACCTTGGCAACGTATGTACCTGACCGAGCATGTCTACCGAGGGTACAGAGGCCTCTCGCGGCCCGGGCGTCAGGGAGAAACCGCGAAGGCAGCAAAGGCCGAAGAGACGCTTGGCCAGAAGACGACAAACAGCAACCAGCACACCGAGAACGCCCGACGTCGCTCGCCTCTCAGGGAAACCCGGATCTGGACAGGCCCCAAACGGGAAGGAACCCGGAGTCCATCCACGGAAGCGGGTCCAGACAGGGGCCGTGTCCACACAGCAGAACCCGCTCAGCACGAAAGCAGGCGGCTGGAGCTGCGGGGATGACTTTCAGAACAACCGCCAGATGAGAGGGACCAGAGCGGAGAGGGTGCGGCCCAGGGTGCCATGCCACCCACGCCACCTCCGGCGAAGGCACGGGGCCCTCCCTCGAGGCGGAGCCTGTGGCAGGGGGCTGCCTGACGTGGGGGCCCAGAGGGAGAGAGAGGCAGGGGCCCCGGGGCTGCGTGCTACCTGGGCAGGTGTGCCCTCAGCCACCCCGTCACGCTTCCCCGTCAGATGTGCAGGCCGCCGCCGCACTTCGGCCAGACGGCTCCCAGGGCTGAGGACTCCCGCCAGCACCGCACGCGCACATCCCCGACGCCGACTTAAGCAGAAGTTGTCACCACCCTACTAGGTGTGACAAGGGGCCGTAATAAAAACGCTAAATCCAAATCTTTGAGAATAAGATGCATTAAATAACTTTAAAAAGAAGAAACAGGAGTTTCCGCGGTGGCACAGTGAGTTAAGAAGCCAACCCCTGGAGCTCGGGTTGCTGGGCAGGCGTGGATTCAACCCCCGGCCCCGCACAGTGAGTTAAAGGATCTGGCGTTGCTGCAGCCGCAGCTCGGATTCAATCCCTGGCCCTGGAACTTCCACGAGCCACAGGTGCAGCCACTTAAAAAAAGACGAAGAAGAAGAAACAGCACAAACCCACCTGCTTAAACGTATGGAAGCAAACACAGGCAGACACTGCAGGGCTGACAAGTGGCCTTGGGCACGGGGGTGGGTATGGGGGTGGCAGCAGGGGGACTTATTTTTAAATCAGGCCTCTGTTGCTTCGATACAAATGTGACTCAGGCCATGTGCCCTGGCAGTCCCCCCTGGTTCCCCTCCAAGGCAAACCACAGAAACCAGTTGAAGTGGGGCCGCAACCCACACGCCCATCAGCTGGGGGCTGAATCCGCACCACGGAACGGCGCGCAGCCACCAAGAGGACGGAGCCGACGCACGCTACCCGCCACCCCTGGACGCACCTCCGACACTCGACGCCAACTGAAGCCAGACACGAACCAGCCTCTGAACCGAACTCGGACACAGAGAACAGACAGTGGCCTCTCGGCGCTGGGAGGGGGCACAGGGTCTCCTCTGAGGCGCCGGGAAGCAGGCAGGGGGGACGACTGCACGACTCTGAAGGCACCAGGGGCCCTGAACTGTGCACTTTCAGTGGTGACCTGTGCGTCTCAATAAAGCTGTCACCAAGAGAGACAGCTCGACCCCGGAGCGGGGCTCCTGTGACGACGGCGTGACAAAGGCACACTGGACTGTGTCCCCAGGTCCTGGCCAGAGCTCCTAAGCCCCTCGTTATCGCCCGGTGACGGAAGCAGCCTTTGTTCTCGGGGGGGGGGGCTGGTCACCAGAAAGACAGGTGGGGTCAGAGGTGAAGGCCTCGGCCCACCCCATCCTCCAGGGAGGGGAGGGGGCTGGGGGGAGTTAAGAGCTGGTCAATCCCAGGAATCACTGAACCACGGGGTTGGGGGAGCTTCTGGCCGGTGGATGGAAGCTCCGGCACCCGCACGCGCCCAGATGTTGCCCGTGCGCACACCCCTTCCTCCGGCAGACCCCCTGCGTCCCTCCCTACACCCGGGTAAACCGGGGAACCAGAGGCAGCGTCCCGAGTTCCGACGGCCGCTGCAGCACATCGCTGGTCCGAGCGGTGGGAGACCCAGTTGTAGCCAAGGAGGACAGAGTGAGGGGAACCGGGGACCTCGTGGGCCATACTGACCCCGGTGGGCAGTGTCAGGGTGACCGAACTGTAGAAGGCCCGGCTGGGGGCCTCAGAAACGGGCGGGCGGGCTGGGCTGCAGAAGCCAGGTCCGCGGTCAGACCCGCTGTGAGCACAGGAGACAGGAGCCCCTAGTGGGGACAGACCCCGCGGGGCAGGAGCTCCCAGTGGGGGACGGAGCCCGTGGGCAGGAGCTCCTGGAGACACCTCAAGACGCGCCAGTAAGCCAGGGGCTCCCGGATTCAGGCCATGCCCTGACAGCTCCCAGCGGGGGCAGGTGTCTCTCCCAGGGCGCCCTGTGCACCCACGGCCCTTCCAGGAGCCACGACCTCCGGGAAGTTCTGGAATCCCACCGCGGAGTCGCACACGCACGAGGGGCCGCACGGGACCCCATCTCCCGTGGGCAGACTCTCCCCTTCCACACGTGTGCGTGACCCCAGGGAGAAGGCACACATCCCCCCACAGCCGCCACAGTAAGAAAGTGCCCCTTTCACAGACAGGAGCTGTGGGCAGATACGCAGGGTCACACAATGGCCGCCGTCCCTGACCGGGACCACACGCACGGCCTCTGAGCTCAGAGCCACTGGGGCCACGGCCACTGCTGATCACAGAGTCCAGGCGCCATGCGCCCACACGTCTCCAGCCAGGCTGAGCCTGCAGGCCTGACCACCGGGCGCCCAGCCTCCCCGTCCTCACAGGCTGCCCAGAACCAGTCAGCTCGGCGTCCAAGAGAACAGAGGACTCCTTCCAGAGCCAGAAAGGAAAGGCCTGGTCCAGGCGGGTGGAGCCCAGGCTATGGGAGGAGGCCGGCCCCTGCTCCCCTCCCAGCCCAGGAAGGTTCCAGAACCGGGCAGCACGGCAGCCGCGTTTTAACATGGGTCTCACGGCAACATCCCCACTGCTCTGCCAGGGCAGCAGTCCCAACACAGCACACCCCTGGCAGGGACCGGGACCAGGGCAGCAGGGCCAGCCGGGCCCCCGTGTCCTCAAACAAGCCCCGTGATGGATAGGCAGCGACTGAGACGGGCCCTCTGGGAGCCAGAACTAGCAGAGAAGCTGAAAGCCCCCAAACCTGCCGACAACCTGGGCCGCCCTCCCCACCTTCGCACCGGGAGCTCCTACTGGAGACGCTCGAGACACAGAAAACGCATCAAGTCACCCATCCCAAGAGCTCCCCCTGCTCCCTCCTGGGGGCTCCCCCTCTCGTGCGATAAGTGTGCCCCCCGCATGCTCTCAGAGCACCGGGTCGCGCGAGCTCTGGGCTCCCATCCTGTCCCACGGGTGCCCACAGCAGGGGCACGCCCCCGTCCCGGCCATTCAAGCTTTGCCACCAACGCCTGTGATCGTGGGCCCGCCGGTCTCCTCACCCCTGACGGCACTCCTCCGGGGACGCGGCGCACCCCGCTTCAGCACCCGTGCACCCCACAGCCCCCCGGCCAACTCATCTGGGGGAGTCTTTCCTTCCTGGACGGAGAAAACTGGACCCCAGAGAAGGACGAGACGCAGGACAGGGGTCCCAGATCTGCCTGGGGACAGTGACACCCCCAGGACCTTGGGGCCCTCTGCTGCGCTGGCGCCTTACCCAGTTCTTTGGAGCCCTGGCTCTCGCTCGCCAGCTCGCCCATCTTCACGAGGGCGTCGAAATAGCCTTTGGCCGCATACGTCACACCTGGGGCAGGAGAGCAAGGGGGTTACACCTCCCGCCAGGAGAGAGCAAGGCCTGCAGCCCCCGCAGCCATCGCGCACACCCAGCACACGCGCCGCCTCCCCTGCCTGGGGGGGGGGACAAGTGTGTCTCGGGCAGGGCCGCCAGAGTGCCCGCCAGAGGCGGGATTACAATTTCTCATCCGTTTCTTTCCAGAACCCAGTTAGGGGCGTAAAACTGGGCCCGTTATCAAATTTTATTTAGGTAGTTTTCAATCATGCACCCACGTGCTCCGCAGCCCAGCAGCTGGAGCGCACCTGCCGCCGGGCCGGGTGGACCCCCGCCCGCCACCCGAGGCAGAGGAACGCAAAGCCCAGTGGGCGTGGGTCTGGCCTTGGGGAGCCCAAGGGCACCCTGGGGACAGCGTGATGTGGCCTGTGGGTTGAGTCAAGACACCCCAGGCTCTCCCGGTGCCCCTAGAACTTGGGGAGTCCAGGTGGGGGCGGAGGGTCGTGAAAGGAAATCTAAGCCTCCCGTCCAAGGCCCGGGCCTTGACGGATTCACAGCTGGGAAAGAAATTACACCACCCGAGAGAAAGCCCGCGGCCAGGACGATGCTTTCAGGGAAGGAACCACCAGGGGCTGAGGTGTGCAGTCCCCCATCCCACCCAGGGGATGGGATGCGCCCAGCGACACGGGCCTCTGAGCTGCGGCAGCTGTACCCCCACTCTGCCAAGGCTGGGCTTCTGGAGACACCCCAGCAGGTGTCCGCCCCCCCCCCCGCCCCCGACACCCTCAGTGCCCGCGTGGCCGGGACCACCAGCCTTACCTGCCAGTGCCTTCTCATAGTTCTTCCCCATGGCAATGAAGTTCCGCAGGCTGGGGTTGAACTGCTCCATGATGGTCTGCAAGAGAGCAGGGCACAGCGTGAGGGGTGCAGGCGGCCGGAGGCTCCACAGGTCCAAACGGCGAGGGGAAACCACGCGGGCGTCCCACGTGGGTCAAGACCACGACGCCACGGTCAGGCCCCGGGTCCAAACCCCAGCTCCACCCCTGAGGAAGAACCTTCCCGAGCCTCAGCGTTCGCATCTGTACAACGGGGCTGAGAGCAGAACCTGCTGCCCTGGAGCCTCGCAGAGCAAACGAGTGAGCACGCGCAGAACGAGGGGGCGGCTGGGCACACTCGCTCAGACGGCCGCCCCCGGCTGGCGGGGCTGAGTCAGCGCGGGGGGCCCTCCCGCTGCTACACACGAAAGGCTCAACACGCCTGGAGCCCCCCACCCCGATCCTCACCCACGTCAATTACCAAACAGCAGCTCCGCCGAGAGCCGCGCACAGCCTGCCCGCAAACACCACGCGACGGATAACCCGGCAGCCTGGAACTGCTCGCCCGACGGACTCGAGCCTCGGTGCCAACAGCACCAGTTCTTAGACTGAAGAAATTAGATTTTTGCTGCGAAGGCCAGATAAATGTTTTAATTACAAGGCATACAACAGGCACACACGCAAGAGCCAAATGTGAGCTCGACCGGGTAACGTGGCCTGACGGGCGGCTGCCAGCCCCGGCCGGCGGCGGGAGCTGGGGAACCACTAAGGAAATCCGTCCCCGGGTCCGCTGCCGTGACCTGTGTCTGATCTCCTCTGCCACGTGCTGCGCCAGGGCCGCGGCCCACGGGGGACGCAGCAGTGACCCCAAGGGACGAAGTCCCGCCCTGAGAGGGAAGGCAGCCCTACATCACCCGGAGAACAAGACAGCAGGACGCTGCTCCCTCGGGGCAGGGGGGGAGCTGTCAGCACACGGGGACACGGGGAAGAGAGGCCTGTCGTCGAGAGCAGAGGGCTGCAGGCAGCAGCGTGCGGAGGCCCGAGGCCAGGGCCCGCCGCCACCAGGGGCAGGAGCCAGGAGCCAAGGACAGGCAGGACAGGACGCCGAGGGCAGCCCGACTGGGTTTCAAAAGGAACATCCCTCTGGCTGCTCCGGAGCCCCCGCAAGCCCGGGGCCCCGAGGAGCCCAAGGTGGGAAACCGAAGATGTGAAGGCAGAGCCGAGGGCCCCACTGCGACGCTGGACCGAGCAGGCAGAGGTCAGCGGTCCAGGAACCCAGCTCTGGATGCAACCCGCGCAGCGCCCAGTAATCACTACAGGCAGCAGGCGGGGGGCTGGCGTTGGGAGGGGGCCGCAGGGGAGACCCAGCATGGGGCTGGCTGCGCAGGGGGGCTCTCAGCCGCGCGGCTCTACGCCTCCCAGGCCGGCGTCCACCGGAGGGTGCGTGTGTCTGTGCAAAGGAAGGGGACCGAAGCCGGGTGCAGACGGAGGAAGGGCGGGTTCGGCCGACTCTGGCGCTCCAGGCGTGTGCACAGGGTTTCTGTCTACCGTGTGCCTCTCGCTGCAGCGTGGGCACAGGGCTGAGTCAGGGCCTGGCGGGGGGAGGGGGCGGTGACAGCAGAACTGGGGGGCCGAGCTTGAGGACTGCCCCCCACCCGGCAGAAGAGGAGGCTCCCCGGCTCGCTCCCTCCCTCCAGCTCCGAACGTCCTGAGTGACCGCAGGAAACAGGAAGACAGCCACCCAGGCCACTGGGGGGGGGTCATGGCGGCAGCCCGCCCACACCCGCCCAGGGACACCCGGGGACAGCCGCCAGGTTTCGCTTCCTTAGCGCAGCGACTGAGCTCACACGCGAGGAATGTGGGAGTGAGGGGGCAGGGTGCTGGGGTGCCGGCGGGCCACCTGCGCAGGGCGTGGCCCGGTCACCCAGGTGCTGCCCGGCCTGCCTGAGGTGGCGCAGAAGCACAAAAGCTGGGTGCGGGGCTGGTGTCCCGGGGGCCCTTCCCTCCAGCTCCGGGCTCCTGTCTGTCCCCCACACACCTGCAGGTCACTGATCTCCCAGAACACGGCCCCCAGAGACCAGCCACGTCCAAGACGACTGTGTCGGCAGCACGCCGCTACCTGCCCCGTGGTACGTTACAGTCGTGATGGGGCGACTTCCGTGGGGTCCTTGGGAGGGAGCCGAGAGGCAAACCCCCAGATGTCCCCCTGCAGCACACGCGGGGACAGGAGAAGGCGGCCCGTTTACTCTGCAAGGGGAAGGGAGCGCATTTCCAGCCTGATGGGAGGGCGAGCAGCGAAGGCCGGGAGGGAGGCCTCCTGCTGGCACCCCTCTGTGCAACTGGCACCCCGGCGACATCCTCACACCTGCCTTGAAACTCAGGGGCCCCAGAGGAGCCCCGCACCCCGAGACCACTTTCCTGCGGCCGGAACACAGACCAGACGCCGACGACAGCCAGCACCTCTTCCAAACGTCGACCCCAGTGCTATGCAGACGACACCCAAATCCCTCCGAACGCGGCAGCTGGTGCCCCCAGCGACGGTGTCTGCCCCCCTGCAGGAGCCCTGGGCCAAGGCCCACACGAGCACCAGCTCGTGCGCTCACTCGTTCCTCGGTCTGCTCAGGATTTAAGAGGTGCTGGGGGAGCAGGGGGCCCGCGAGGGCTCCCCCCACGCCCGTGCCCAGGAGGCTCGGGGACAGGAAGGGTCTCTGCCTAATATGCTGGCAGGCACGGTTCTCGGTGGCCCTCTTGCCCAGGTGTCACAAAGCTGGACGTCCCTGCCACCCCTGCAGTCCCAGGAATCCAGGCCTCCAGCCAAACCTCTGCCCTGGCCCCGTGTCCTGCATTTTCCACAGGCTTCCTGCCCGGCGGGCTTGGGGCACCCCGGCAGCCTGCGTGGCGAGACCCTGTCTGGCTGGTGAGGACAGAGGACGTCTTCCACTTGGGTCACGAGGCGAGAGACCAACACGTTTCTGGGAGAAGCTGTGCCCCGCCTGGCACCCCTGCCGCTCCCTGGGCCCTGGCTCCTGGTGACAGCCCCCCCCCCCGGCACTTTCCTGGCAAGGGTGCCACAAACAGAGCTGGCACAGGGAAGTGACATGCCTTCTCCTGCCCCTCCAACACCCTCATGCACGCCAGCGAAGGCGGGGTGGGGTGTCTGTGCACTGTGTGTGTGCGTGTGTGTGTGTGCGCGCGCGCACGCGCAGCCAAGCCAGCCTGCATCCTCTGTACACACTCAACCCCAGAAGAACAAACTCGGAAGACACCCACACGGGCTCTACCTGCCATCCTGGGAGGGGTGCTTGCACCCCCACCCCACACCACCCCAACTCCCCACCAGACAGAGAGTGCGTGCCACTGTCCACTTTACAGATGGACAAAGAGAGGCTCTGGGAGGCTGAGAGCTGCCCTCTGGGTCCTGGTGGAGCCAGTCTCGGCTCCGAATGCAGAGCCCAGCTTGTCCCTCTGTCTGGATGGGCTGTCAAGGCCGGCAGGACAGGTCCCAGTGCCACAGGGCAACTCAGGGGCCACACTCCATCAGAGCAACAGTGAGTGCCAAGGTCAGGGTAGCCACCCATTGGAGGGATGGCCCAGTGCCTGCCTCATCCGCTCTCCCCAGACACACAGCCTCCCGCCTCCCCAGGGCCCCCATCCAACTGCCCACACGCCCACCTCTGCACAGGGTGAGCAGGCACCAGCTCCGGGGCCAGCAGCCCACATCCAACGTGGCGCCACGTCCAGGCACCGCCAGGGGAAGGTGGCAGGTCCTCCAAGGAGCACAGCCTACTCACGGCCCTGGGCAGAGGGCCCCGCTCCCACCACAAGAGGGACAGGGCAGGGGAAGGGTAGGAGGGACCACACTCCAGAGCCAGGAAGTCCGGCTTCTCAGAGCAGCTTTACACGACTCCCACCTCTGCTCCCTAAAATTATTGGGACGTCTGTCCCGGGACCACTCTCAAAGGAAGAAAACCAGCTCCAGGAGTCCAGGGCTGGGAGGGCTTCCTGGACGAGATGGATCCGGAGCTGGATGGATCTCTCCCAGTTAGAGCCACAGAGCTGACAGTGGGTTCACCCTTGAGAAAGTGGCCGCAAAAGCTTCCGGAATGAAATGGCCTAAGAGGTGAGACTGGGAGAATGAAGGCCGGCAGGGGCTGCAGGAAAGGCAGAGCTCAGCACGGCAGTCAGCTCCCCTCCCCACGTCCCCCAGGGGGCCCCCGCCCCCAGGCATGCCCATTCTCAGCCCCACAGCCTTCAGGGGACAGAGGGTCAGGACCCTGGCAGGGCCTGGGAAGGCCAGGCTGGCCTGAGGGCACGCACAGCAAAACCAAATACCAGGAGCCAAGGCACCCATGCTGCTCCAGGAGCCCCTGCCCCCGAGTGGGGTGGGCAGCAAGGGTATTACTGGCTCTTCTGGGAGCCAGGAGACCTAGAGGGCAACCAGTGGGGGTTCCAGCTGGTGGGAAGGGGCCAAGAAGCTGTCCAGGTTCAAATAAAGTGACAACTCATGTCTTTGGCACAGCGCCCAGAGTGACACCCAAGAGCACAGTGGCCTCCGGGAGGAGGGACTCGGGGGGGGGGTGCCCCTTGCCATCACCCCTGCGGGCTCTGAGCCACAGGCTGGGTGACACCAGCAGCAGGTCCAAATTCTGGCCCACGCTCCCAGCCCTGGTCCATGAGTGGGAACCTCCTGGGACCGCAAGGCTCGGCTACAGACCACGCACAGTGGGGAAGGAGCAGACAGGCTCCCAGGACCCCCCATGCCTCCGATTCCTTGGGCACTGGGCGCCCGCCTCCCACCCCAGCTCTACCCCGGGACCCGGGTCTTCTAGAGCCCCGAGCCCCAGTGACCCCTCCCGAGTGGGTCTGGGGGCAGGCAGCCCCAAGCGGGCTCAGGCTGGGGCGAGGTCTGTCCTGCTGGGAGAGCCGCCCCCACAGGAACCGGATGAACCGCTCCGCCAGGAGCGACAGCAGGGGCCAGACACAGGCCCCACCGGCCTGGCCACTTCCTTCCTTTCCAGAGGCACGTCCGGCCATCCCCACTGCAGCGGGCGCTTCAGGGGCCAGGCCCGGCCAGGCCCGCCCGACGGCTCAGCCCTGCCAGGGCACGTGCGTGCCAGCTGCCTCCTGTCTGGGGTCAGCCCAGGCCGGCGCCCCCGGCAGCTCTCGCGGTGGAACCCCAGCGCTCCCAGGAAACCCTCGCAGACCTGGAAACACACGGGCTCCTGCAACTCAGACGGCTGCGCCCAGGAACCCCCACCCCCCACGTTCTGGGCCACCGCACCTTGGGGTGGGGGCCTGAGTTCGTCCCCTAAACCTTCCCGTGCCAAAGGGAACCGCGGCGCCGCAGAGGTGGCTACGGGGAGAGGCCTTCACAGTGACAACCAAGGGGGATGGTCACACGGGCGGGACCTAAGCCCACGGGACGCTGTCCTTCTGAGACTGGGACAACCCCGTGACGACACGCCAGGGGAACCCTCCAGGAACCACCCCTGGCGCCGAGCCCGCCTCCCAGCAGGGCCGTTTATCAAGCCCCTGGCCTGGGGCGCTGTCTGGCAGCCGAGCGGATCCAGTCACTGGGCCAGTCCCCGGGTGGCCAGTGAAGGCCCAGCCGTCAGCTCCTTCATCGTCTAGAGACGCTGGCTGGCTAGACCGTGCCCAGGCCGCTGACCAGTCCTCGTCCCCAGGAGAATCCTGACCCACCTTTCACAGGGCTGGGCTCCCCATTAGACAAGAAACCACGACGAGCAAGCAGGGACCTGGCCACGGACTCTCCGCAGTGGCCTCCTCCCGCGGCCCTCCATCAGGCGGCACAAGCCGGCCCAAGAGACTGGCACGCTGGCGGGAGCAGGGCCACTCGGCACCCGGGAAATCGGACGGCAGCAACAGGGCCTCGCTGGGCCTCCTCGCCCTGGCCATGCACCTCCTGCTCCCCGCACCGCCTGCTCCCCAAAGAACTCTTCATCCTGCCAGCAACACCCACGGCCACCACCTACCCAGTGCTCCTGTGGCCAGGAGGAGCTGTGTGGTCCCAGCTAATAGCGACGACAAAACAGGGGCAGAGAAGCTAAGAAGGCTCCGCCGCCCGCAGGACTCCCGCGTGGACAAACACAAGAGCGGGTTTGAAGCTATGGGCTGGGCTCAGGCGGGCCCGGTTCCACGGGAGCCATGACGGGGCGGCCGGGCTGCTCCCTGTCTCAGAAGCCCCCCCCCCCCGCACCACAACGGGACACCCAAAGCCCCTCGTGAAGCAGGTTGAGCGATCAGCGAGGTCACGCGCGTCACCCTCAGCGCACGGCCTGGACCGAGCACGTCGTCGAAGGCTCCGCACGAGTCGCGCCACTAGCCGCCTGCAAAGCCCAGGTGGCCACAGCACCTCGCCCGAGCAGAGCCAGAATGAGGGCATCTGAGACCGTCCGGGCTCTGGCCCCCAAATTCAGGACCCCCGCCCCAGAATCAGGCCTCCTTGCCTGGTGGGCTGTCACCCCGGCCACCCCCCGGCCTGTGGCCAGCAGGGTCCGGGATCCCCGAGGACGGGCTGTGGCCTGAGCGCCAAAGGTCTCTGGGCTGCAAAGAACAAGCCTTCTGTGGGAGGGGGCGGGAAGGAGTGAATGGAGGGGTGGACAGCAGAGCACCGCTGCCAGGGTGTCAGCTAGAGCAGAGGGGCTCCACTGGCCCGATGGTGGCCCACAGGGGCCGCGGGTGCAGAGGGAACCCTGGTCTGCCCTCACCACACCCCCTCCTTCTAGCAACCTCTGTGGAAGCAGCAAGGCCGCTCCGTCTCAGCAGATCAGCGCTGCACACGCCTGGCCCCAGAAGGAGCGGATGGGATTCTAGCTCCGGGCGGGGGGGGGCATGCCCCTCCCCGACCCAGCACCCACCGTTCCACCTCAGGACGTCAGCTTGTTTCAGAGCACAGACACCTGCAAATCCCCAGCCCCTTTCCGAAGCCAGGATGTGTCTTGCCACCTGGCACAGGCCTGCCTGGTGACTGTCCCTGGCACAGCTGGGCAGGGGCAAGCAGGCACATCACATCCACAGACCACAGACCAACTAAGAAAAACCAGGGACCCTGGCTGTGGAAGGAAACCCACAGCCATACTCAGGACAGCCAGAGGTGGGGCCGGGGACGGCCCAGTCCCAAGGACTGCCTCTGCAGCAAAGCTCCAAAGAGCCGAACTCTGATCCCAAAAAGGTTTTAGGAAAACTCTACGGATGAATGTCTTTTTTTTCGCTTTTCAGGACCACACCCACGGCACATGTTGGTTCCCAGGCTAGGGGTTGAACCAGAGCTGTAACCGCCGGTCTATATACCACAGCCACTCCCGATCCGAGCCTCAACTGCAACCTACACCACAGCTCACGGCAGGGGCAGATCCCCCGCCCAGTGAGCGAGGCCGGGGATCGAACCCACACCCTCATGAGTCCTAGCCGGGTTCGTTAACCGCTGAGCCACGAAGGCAACTCCCTTGATACACGACTTTTAAAACACCTGTTCAAATAACTCTAAGAGAACTGTTCCCGTGCCTAGAAAACACCCCAATTGCGAAAGATCAGCTCTGTTCCGACCGGAGGCCGAGCACCTCATCGTCCACAGCCTCCCTGGCGCCTGCGCTCAGGGCGCGAGATCGCGCTCGGGGCTCCAGGGGCTGCAGAAGGGCCCTGGGGACACGCATGCCACAGCCAGGACATCGAGACCGGCCCGCCAGGTCCAGACAGGCACCAGAGCCACAAGGGGAGCCTACAGGGAGCCCGAGCCATCCCTTGGTCCTGGCCATCGGTCCTGGCCATGCACGGGCGCAAGGCTCCGCACGGCCACGGCTGGGGAGAAACAGCGAAATGGTGCCCCCGAAGCGGAGGACCAGACAGGACTTCCCGGGCAGCGCAGGGCCCAGCGGCGACTGCGCCCCCCACCTCCCACACAGAAAGGCGTCCTGCTGATGCCGCTGCCTGCCGGCCGGACGCGCACACACAGGGCGGGTCCCCGTCTGCCCACGAAGTTTCCCAAGCCACCTCTTTGGGACGGGGCGGTCTCCCTTCCGGTCCTGCCCCCGCACCACCAGCCGTCCCCTGGGCCCCCAGGACAGGGCAGCACCAGGGGCTTCGGGCTAACACCCTGGCCCAGGAACTCTGCGTGGGGACACGAGGCTGCCGCCGCCTTCGGAACCGTGGGGGTCCTGGGCCTCTGCTTGTGGAGCCGACAGCGAAGAGACCAGACCCAGGGCAGAGACGGCCGTGGCAACGCACACTCCGGAGCCCGAGAAGCGGAAGCGAGGCCCATCTACTCCTGAGCACAGGCACCCTCGTGCCCGCCACAGTGCCAGGCTGGGGTCCCCACCTCGGGGGCCACGTGGGACCCAAATCACCACCCCTGGTGACAAAGGACGTCAGGTGGGGACGGAAGAGTGTTCTCCAATAAGAAGCCTGGGTCTCAACCTTCTCCCAAACCCGCTGATGGGAGCCGCTGGGTATGTGGTAGGGACACGCGCGCACTCCTCGCGTGGGACCCCGCAGGTTATCTCGCAGCTGCGCAGCGCACACAGACAGGGGATGAATCAGAGCTGCGGGGGAGAGGGGGCCCCCAGCCCACGCCACCTATAATTACCACAGCCGCAGGCAGCACCACAGCACCCCCCATCCCTGTGCCCTGTGTCCAGAGGGCACAGGCCCACACTGTAATGAAGACAGCCTCCCCAACCTGAGACCTCATGGGCAACCCCCGGGATGCAGTGGCCAGGGGGGCCTTGCGGGCTGGGCCCTGGCCCCGTGCACCGGAGGGCCGGGGAAAGGGGCTGGGTGCCAGCGGCCCAGGACACCCCCACAGAATCACTGCGCAGAGGGGCCTGCCTGCGGAAAGCAGCCCTGACAGCGCCTATCCAAGGGGGCCGCACAAGGCTGAGCAGGGAGAGGACCCCCCCCCCGACCCTGGGTCTTATGTGGGTCTCCCCCGAGCAGGACCCAGACCTGCAAACTGAGGGGAATGCTGGTCGTGCCTCAGACTCCCTGCCCACCTGCCTATGCTCAGGAGGGGACGGGGTCAGTGGCCAGGCCTCCCCCGAGGCCCCCGCCTGGGCAGCCCAGCCGGCAGCACCTGTGCGAGGGGAGAGAGACCCGCTGGCCCTTGGGAGCTTCGGGTGAAAGATGAAGCGGCGACAAGAACCGGGCTCCGGAGGCTGCCCCCAAGCCCCTTGCCCTGATGCCAGCACCTGGAGTCCCGAGTGCACAGTCTGTCCACGAGCCCAGCAGCCTCCCCAACAAAGGACACATTCTCAAGGCTGGCCCCAGGGGGACAGCAGTGCAGGCAAACCACTCCCGGCCAGCAAGGATCTCCGCAGAACCCCCGAGGCGCCAAGCCACCTCCAGCAGCAGGAATCCCAGGCAGAGGAGCCTACAACCTCTGGGATGTGACCTGGGCACCAGAGGCCGTCCTTCAGAGGTCAGCGTGACAAAAACCTCCCCTCGCTGCCCTGGCTACTCCAGGACACGGGAGACGCAGCACTGGCACACGGGGGTGGAGAGGCAGCCTCAGGCAGCGCGAGCTGGGGCAGGAAACTCCAAACCCCCGCGGGGACAGCGGCCCCCATGCTTTATCCCCAGATGCTACCCCAACAGGGCACCCCGAGATTACCTCTCAGGCAGAATGAAGCACCGCCAGCACGCACACGCATGTCCACACAAGCAGGCTCCTGCACACACTCACACGTGTACATATTCATGCTCCCACATGCACAAGTGCACGCACGCACGCGCGCACACACACACACGTGCAGAGCACCGGGAGCCCCCCAGCAAGCAGCTCCTGCCCAGGAAGCCCCCGCAGAACACCCACTTCCCCGGCCCCAGCCGGGAGCCGAGGAGCTCGGTCCACTCCACGCGCCAGGCTTCAGGCGCCCAAGAGTTTGGTGGGACTGCCCAGCAGAGGACGAGGGCGAAGGGGGTCTGGGGTCAGCGGCAGAGGACTTGGGGCCTCATGCTTCCCTCTGCTCCTCCCAACACCTACCTGCGGTGGGGGGGCAGGCAAGGCCTCCCCAGGTGCCCACCACCTCACACCAGCCGTGGCAACCTTGACAGACCCCAGGTGCAGAAACCCGCTGACACCAGCCACCATCGCAGGGTGGCTGCGGCATGGCCAGGCCAGCTTCCCGACAGCCACAGAGTGAGGACGGCCAGATGGCCTCTGGTGACGAGCCCGGCTGTGCCAACCAAGGCCCTGGGCCCACAACGCCCCGAGCAGCCGTGCCTGCCGTCTTCCTAAGGACATCTTCCTCCTCAGGCTGTCCCCCCTCTCCTGCACCCTCGGGGCAGGATGGAGGCCTGTGGCACGGTTCCTAAGAAAGGAGCCAGAGCCACCACCCTCCAAGGTCATGGGGCGGCCTGAAGCCAGGGCTTCTCTTGGGATACACGACTGTGAGAAAAGCACCCACCTCCCCGGCAGCTGGGAGCTGAGGTCAGTTGCGAAAAACCCCTCCCCGGCACACGGGGACACTGGGCGTCCACCCCCAAGAGAGCTGCAACTCGGGTTTAATTTCGAGCAGCAGAACCCTCCCCCCACAACTGTGTCCCTCGCCCCAGGCAACTACCCAGGGCTGCCCACGGTTCAGGGCCTCCAGGCCACGCTGCCCACACTGCCACCCCCCGAGGGCTTCGGTTGCTATCCCCCTGCCCAGGGTCCGAGGGTGACCTCTCAGTGGCTGTTTCAAAGCCATTCTATTTCGCGGCCCTTCGTCTTCCACAAAATTCCCCGAGGACACAGCTCCCATGGGAACCAGGCCACAGGAAGAGAAATTAAATCCTACGCGGGAGAGTCTTCCAGGGAAGGGACTCAAACTGGACATTTTATTCTCGCATTTTTAATCAGCAAGGCCAAGGACGAGCATCCCCGCCTCTGCCTTCTCTGCCAAGGCAAACACCACTCAGGACTGCAGTTGAGGCGACACAGGGGCCAAAGCAAACAGCTGAGCTGCAGCTCAGAATGGCACCAAGCAGGGCTGGATCCCAGCCACTCTCCCACAAGTCACCAACCTGGGCACAGAGGCAGCAGCACCCCCGGACAGAACAGAGGACTGGCCAGACTAGCCTGGGTCTACACGCAGAGGCTTTAGCTGTGTCCTGCGGCGCCTGCTGTCAGCTGGTTCCTGCCCAATCGCTGTGCCAAAGTCCCCCAACCAGTACCAGCTCTTTTCCTGCTGGGGACCCCGAGCTCCCCAGTGACCAGCCACGGTAGGTATAGCGCTGCGCCCGAAGGCCCCTCCGTCAGGCCACATCAGGCAGAGGAGCACCGCCCGCAACCCCCAGCTGCCTGGTCTGTGCAGGCGCCCAGCACCTACTTCCCGACACGTCCAACCCGAAAGTCCTCGGTGTGTGCCACGCCTTCCCATGGGAGCTCAGGCATCAGCTGACCTGCCAGCACAGACCGCAAACCAGCCTGTTGAATGCACGCCCGAAGCCTCTGTTCTGCTTCCAGAGGGGCTGAAAGGCCCCAGGCACGCAGATCCCATCAGGTTGCTGCCACCGCCCTGCCAAGATTTCAACTTCAGGCCTGCAAACAAATCCCGGCTCCATCGAGAAGCCGCTCAGCTGGAACGGCGCGCCGGACTGCCCCGTTTTTATTAGGGCCAGTCATGGGGTTCCCCACCGCAAAGCGCGCCACGCACCCCCTCCTCATTCTCGCCACAAAAGTTCCTGTTTAATGGTTTCAGTGCAGAAGCAGGAAAAACGGGAAAAAACACCAAGACCAGCACTTCTCTTCCACCCCCTGCACAAATGAGCAAGTGGTAATGGAACTAATGACTAATAATTTAATAAACCTCCCTCCCCTGACAGCACTTACAGAGCAACACGAGCAAAGACGCATGCCTCCACCTCGACGTGACACAAACATGAAAACCCCAAAGGCTGTTCCTCTTACAGGCGCCGCTTCCTCACCAGTCTCCACTCCCTTTACCAGCAGCTCTAACACGGCTTCGGAACTGACTTGGTCAACCCCGACCCGGCTTCAGGAGCCTTCCAGGTGACCCGGCAACAACTTTGAAACCTTTCTTAGAAGCCGCGATTGACTGCAGCCGCCCCGGACTCCAGCTGAAAGCTATGGGCCCCCCAGAGGCCTCCCTCCGCGCAAGCCAAGAGGGCTTGGCAGGCCGCGCGGGCTAAGGCGGCACAGCCGTAGTTGTTTAACACAATTAGAAACTGTTGCTCGGCCAGCGCGCTGCAACCCCAGTCCGCCGCCATGAACCAGCAACGCCGCCGCGTAAACACCACCTCGGAGCCTCCCGGCCCGCCACTTCACCCCCAGACAGTTTTGGCATCGAGCACAGCTCGGTAAGGGAACCGCGTGGGCCGCCAGGGCACGCATCTCCCGCAAGAAAAAGCCGCCCAGAACAGCCCGGAGCCACCAGAGCCTGGGTCTGCGCGGGTGGGGGCGGGGGTCCAAACCGAGAAAATGGATGCTAAAAACGGCAGCCCGCGTGCCCGCCAACGTGCCCCCAAGGCGCAAAACCGGCCGGGCGGGGGCGGCGAGGGGTCCTGCGGGCTGCGCGGAGCTCAGACCCACACCCGCGCGTTCCGCACCAGGGGATGCGAGCCGACTCCTCGCACATCAGTAGCAGAGGCAGGCGCGCCAGCCTCCTACACAATTAGTCTTCTCCCTCCGCGGTTACATAAGATGACGGATTATCTGTCCACCCATCCAACCTGCCCGCGCGCGACCTCCCACCCGGCCACGTCCACTGACTCGGAAAAGGAGTTGGGAAAAAGCAAAGCCTGTTGAGAAAAAAAGTGCCCAAGGCTTGCGTAACCGCACCGGGCAGGGCCACCACCGCGCCAGACGACCAGCAGCCGCGCGGCCCGGGACCCCAGGAGCCTCTGGACGCCGCAGCCGGGCGCCTGCGCCCCCACCCCACTCAGGTCCGAGGGCTCCGGCCCCGGGCGCGCGAAGAACGCACGGAGGGGCGCGCGGGGCTCTCGGGGCGAGGACGCCCGCGCCATCCTATGCCGGAACGGCGCCGGGTCCCGGCGGCTGCGCGGGGAAGACCCCCGAGGGCCCAGGGTCCGCCCCGGGCGGGCGCGGGGCTCACCTTGTAGACATTTTCCGTGAGCCGGTGCATCTCCTCCGAGCGAGACAGCGACATGGTGCTGGTCCGGCTGCACCACGGACCGGAACGGGAGCGTGAGCGGCGGCGACTGCGGACGCAGCAAAGACTGCGGGTAAAAGACGCGCGGAGCCGGACCAAGAGCGCGGCTGTTCGCCGGCGGCAACCTTTATAGCCGTCCAGGCCCCGCCCCCTATAGGCCCCGCCCCCGTGCGCCCGCCCCCGCCGCACCCGGATCACCGCCCCCGGCCACCCGCCCCCGCCCAGCCGCTGCTGCTAGGCAACCTGCAGGCCCCGCCCCCGCGACGCTTTTTCCATTGGTGCGTTCCGGAGACGGGGGAAGGGGGCGGACACAAGGGCGGAGCTTGTGGGCCGGAGCCAGGCAGTAATTGGCTCGTGGCGCCGTCGATCGCGGGGGAGGAGGCGGAGGCGCACCGCAGGCTGGGGCCCTGGGAACAGCCTGGGGGGCCCGAGCGACAGCCGGGCTGGGGGCGGGGAGGTGGGGGCGGGGTAGCGCAGGAAGAAGGCAGCAGAAGGCGTTGGGTGGGGGGACGCCGGTGGCAAACGCGCGTGGGGGCTGCACTTCGCAAAGTGCCGAGTACCCGCGGCGGGCTCTTGGGCGTCGCTGCCCCGAAGGCGGCCGAAGGCGCAGGGGTCGGGGGCTCGCGCTGAGGAGAGTAGGGTCCCTGGGTGTTTGGCCGCCTGCTGCGCGGGCTTGGCGAAGGACGGTGAGAGGCCGGCGCGCTGCCCGGGGGATCCGGCGGGGTCCCGGAACTTTTGGAGGTAAGTTCACCGGGCAGCGGCGACCCCCAGGCCAGCCCTTCTGAGGAGGGAGGAGGATGGGCTCCGGAGAAGGAAGGATCCTGGGGAGAACCCAGAAGAGGGGTGGACCGTGGGGGGACGACCCTGGGAGGGGTGCATCTTGGGGAGGGGTTGGAGCTGGAGAGGGAAGGGGAGGGACTCTGGGGAGGTGGCGGGGGGCGGGGGGGGGGCAGATCCTGGAGGGGGCGGATGAGGAGGGGAGGGGATTCTGAGGAGAGGTTTGAGGGCTGACAGTTAAGCAAAGAGAGGGCCCTCGTGGGGGCAGAAGACCCTCATTGGGGGGAGTTTCCGTGGAGAGGGAGGACCCCGTGGCGTGGGAAAATCGGGGGGGGGGAGAGAGCTGCTCTAGATGGATGAAGAAATCAGAGGTACCAGGTTTTTGGAGGCGAGTTATGGAGGGTTCTGTTGAGGAAGCTGACCAAGTTGGCACACAGGGTTCCCAGTACAACTCCCTTGGAGGAATATTTACGTGAATTAGACGAATTTAGAGGGATTCTTTCCTTCACATTGTAAACCATCAATTCTAAGTGTTTCCTTTTCATTAAATCTGACCTTCTTCGCCAGCATCACCAGCATCCCATCCCTGGACAGTCACGCCTTCAGCTTCGGACACCCACGACGGACGGAGGACCCCACAGGTAGTTGGGGGCTGACAGTTTGCTCCGCAGGGCTGTTGACCTGAACCGGCCACACGCTACTTCACAAGGATTCGAAAAAAATGGAAGCAGTGTTCTAGAAGTGGTTGTCTCCCTTAACCTCGAGCTTTCGTTTCTACAGACGCTCTTATTTTAACTTTCTTTCCACCGTCAGCCCGGCTTCCTCCACCCTGTTGCTTGCGGTGTTTTAAGGTAGATCCCAGGGTATGTAATTTCCGAGATTCTTTTGGTTGCGAGGGACAGAGAGTCAGCTGAAACTGGCTCTTACAATGAGGGCGTGGTTGGCTCACATGACGGAAGTCAAACCAGTCTTCCTTCTTCAGCGCCTTTTTCAGGCCAGCCAGCGGCAGCACACGCTTCGTCCCTCCAGCCCTGGGACTGAGGTCCACTGGCCTGAATGGGGTCAGGGGCCAGCGTGGAGCTGGGTGGGACCAGGGAAGAGCTGCTGCTTAACCAGAGGGAGGTGGAGGCTGGAAACGTGGGCGTCGTCACTGTGGGGGAGTCAGCGGTCTCAGGGCCGGGCTGTCCGCTGCCTCAGCCGGCACACAGCAGAGAGGGGAGGGGAGCCCCCGCCCCCGCAAGATCCTGCCCGTGCCTGCGCCTCCTGCCCAGTGGGATGCTCACGTTTGGTAGCCGCTGAGGCAGGAGACACCTCACAGCCCAGACCGCCATCCAGGTGGGCTGATCGCTCTGCGGCCTCATCTCGGCCTGTGCCCTCCAGCTGGCAGCTGGGCCGGAGGGGAGCAGCTGGGGGGAAGCCAGCGGTCAGAAGAGCCTTCGCAGGGCACCTATGGCAGGTGAAAATGAGCTCATGGAGCCAAGTAGCCTGGAAAAACGCACGGCGCTGATGGCAGGTACAGAGCGGGATTGGCGAAGAGACCGCCTGGGCCTGGACACCTGCAGCGAGGAAGTCCCAGCCCTGCCCCGTGGCCCCCCTCAGCCGCCCGCCCGCCCAGATGCTCAGCCCTTCAGCTTCCAGGATGCGGTCTGAACCGTGGGCCGGCCACCGGCTCCTCTGAGGCCTTTCCTACTTAGGTGGGGGCCCCTTCGGATGGCAGCAGCGTTTGGGCAGGGCCGACTCCCACGAGCGAGGACCTAGGACCTGAGCAGCACCCAGGGCCAGGTGGACCGGATGCCGAGGTGGCCCTGGCGCCCGCTCCCGGGGTCAGGAGGCCCACCTGTCCCGGCACCATTACCAACACCAGCGCCTTCCTCCTCCCCTGGGCTCCGAGAGTCCGCCCGGGGCCTCGGGATCGAGTGGTCTTCCTGGAGGCTGGCCGTCAGTTCAGCTGGGAAACTGTCGCCTGGACTTGGGTTGGGCCCGCCCCCTCCAAGACCAGCGAGAGAAGCCACGGTCCCCTTGAGCAGTGGCCCTTCCCCGCTCCTCTGCAGGGACGAGCAGGAGGACCAGCACCGGCCAGGACCCTCAGTCCTCAGCACCCCAGGCCCGCTGCCCTCGCCCAGACCAGGGCATTCTTCCTGCATTACTTGGGTGGCGGGGTGCAGCTGTCAGGCGTCACAGAAAAAGCAGAGGCCTGGAGTCACCTCTGACTGCCCGTCCTCACCTCCAGGGACGGAGCGACCAGGGCGGCGTGTAGCCGTGGTGCTCCCAGCGCCCCAGCTCTGAGGCCGAGGCCCCTCTGCCCCGCGCACCGGCGCCGGGGCCTGTCGCGTGCGGGGTCGGAGCCGAGCATCTGACCGCGCGGTGCTGCTGACGCTGACCCCCCGCCTGGGGGCCAGAGGAAAAGGCTGGAAGCACAGAGAATCGAGCATCTCTTCATCAGCTTATTTTTAGTCGCGTTATGTAAGTGGCTTCATCTCAACGTCACGTAGGGAGGGGGGGTCTCAGATTTAATTACAGGATGACAGCCTCTGCTTTCAAGCAAGCTGTTCTCCTGGCAAGGCAGGCACAAGGATTTGTGAATCTTTGCTAACGGGAGGAGCCCCTTCTGAGGTGACCGCACACCTTCGCGGGACGGTCACCCTCTCTCTCTCTGACCAGCACCCCCCGGGGTCTGCTGGGCCTGGCCTGGGGGCGGTGGCCGTGTGTGTCAGATCACAGGGAAATTCTGTGCCCTCACGGGCGCCGTCTCCCCCCCACCCCGCAGCCTCCCCGTCTCGCTGAGGAACCGCCCAATCAGAACTGCCTCTCTTTCCTCCTTCCTGGATTAAAGCTCTTGGACTCGGTCACCAGAAAGTTCCAGAGCAGGGGAGCGCGGAGGCGGGGACGCCGTCTCATCTTCCCCGCCCCCTCTGGCCCTCCCTGTCTCCTCCCTCCAGGCCAGGTGCTCTGGGCCACTGGCCCGGGCAGCGTCACTGGGCAGAACTATTCAGATTGCCCAGGGTACTGGGCTTGGGCCTTCAGCCCACATGCTTCACGCCGTCAGCCTTGTCGGCAGCAACGCGTGGGGGTGCCTGGGCCGGAAGCCCGGGGCGCGGCAGGCAGGGGAGGGGGCCGTCCGGACCTGCATCTGCCCTGCTGCTGCTGGGGGAGTGGGCACACAGGGGAGCCGCTCGCAGGGGCCCGTCGCCGGGACACCAGCAGCGCAGCCGTGGGCCCGGGGCAGGTCACCTGTGCAGGTGTCGTGGGGAGGCCGAGGTGTAAACGACGGGAAAAGCACCAAAACCCGTACGGCGCATGGCACGCCCTGGGGTCTGTGTGCCGAGGCCAGAAGGGACCGTCCGGCGCGCGCCCAGCGCCCCCAGAGAAGCTTGTGGGAAGCTGTCCTTCGCTGTGGGGGCTGCACACGGCGACTGGCAGAGACCACAGGTGACGGGGAAAGGCGACACACTGACAGGCACACCTCAGCAAGGCGAGTCGTGGTGACCGTATGTAGCCCCCATGCTTGGCCCATCGCCCCGGGCTTATCGTGGGAGAAAGGTCAGGAATGCCAGCAGAGGGACAGGCTGCACTTCCCTGCCCGGCACACGGGGACACCGTCAGGGTCACCCAGACCGGGGACGTCGGCGTTCCAGCCAAGAGGAGCCCGAGGACACGTGCCGACTCAGTGCCACGTGGGTCTGGGGCGGGTCCCGGGCAGTCAAGGGACACTAGGTGAAGACGAAGGAGGCCCGGATCAAGTGTGGACTCAGTCAGCCAGAGGGCCTGCCCCGGTGGCGGCCTGCGGCGAGCGCATCAGTGATGGGGGCTGGGTGCGGCCTGACGCTGCACTAACTGCAAATCCAAACAGTCCTGTGCAGCTCCTGCTGTGGCACAGAGGGTAAAGGACCTGGCGGCGCTGCAGCTGTGGCGTAGGTCGCCGCTCTGGCTTGGATTTGATCCCTGGTCCTGGAGCCTCCATATGCCATGAGTGTGGCCGAAAAAACATTTTAAGTAAATAAATAGTCCTAAAATTTAAGTCTGTCAAGGGGGGGCACTCCTGACCTTGGCACAAGCTTTTCCGATGACCTGCGCCTCTCCCCGGGGTCTGGGGTTGCTGGGTTCGGCAGGTGAGGCAGTTGCCCTGTCCCCACAGACTGTCCTGATCCCTCTGCCACCTGCCACATGGCTCCCATGCAGGAGGCGGGCGTGGGGGGCGTGGGCCTGGCCGCGGGCCACGCTCCCACCGCCCGGGTGTGGCTCACTCCTCTCTCTTCCCCAGACTCAGACTTGCCCTTCCCTCAGACAAGGGTTCGAGGGCTTTCTCCTCCCAACGAAGACGTTAGCCGCAGACCGGCCAGGTTGCACCCTGCACCGCTCTGCCCTCAGAGGGACCTCTGACCCAGGCCCTCCCCGGGAGGAAGGGACTTCTGTCCATCCGTCTGTCTGTCTGTCTGCAGGAGCGGTCTGCTGGAGAGGGGCCCCGTCGTAGGAGGCGGTGAAGTGTGGGCAGGGGTGTCCTCCCACGGGCCCTTCCTGGTCCAGCTCAACCCTCTTAGCGAGGCTGCCTAGGGTGGTCCCGAAGCTTCCCTGCCGGCCGGGCCGGGAGGGGCCGGAGGGGCTTCCACGGGGCGTGGAGGGGCTGGGCTGGGCGGGGCGAGGTTCCCCGGCAACCGGCCTCTTACATAAGGCGGCATCGGTGTGACTCCAGGTGCCGGTGGGAGGCAGCGTGGGGGGAGCGCAGGGGCGAGAAGAGTCTCCAAGCTGCATGCGGGTGTCTCTCCCTCTCCTTACATCTCAGCGTCATCTTGCGTCTGCCAGCTCGGTCACCCACTTGCTGGTGGGAATACATTAACTGGAAATGCAGATTTAAATAACTCGGGCAGGTGATGAGGCCCCCCGGCACCCGCCCAGGTGAGGCGTGGGGTCCGGGTCGGAAGGGGCGGCCTAGGCTGGGGCCCGAGCTCAGAGGCAGGTCTGGGCCAGGCGGGGGCGGGAGGGGCCGAAGGCCGGCGGCGGGCACCGTCGCCGTCTCAGGGGCCGCCGCAGGGGCTCTCGTGCAGGAGGGGGAAGTTAAGGCAGCCAGGGCCGGCCCTCCTGCCAGCCCTCCGTCAAAAGAAGTCAGTGTTTCGGTGCGGAGGCCAGGGATGGGTGACGCGCAGTGGGCCCCGCGCCGCCCCAGGCCAGCGCCCGTGGTCACTCGCCCCCGAGGAGACAGGGTTCTTCATTTACCCCCGAAACCCCGACTCTGTCTACCCCTCACTCTGCCTCTTCAGTGGCGCCAGGGGCCCTGGAAGTCACCGGAAACGTGTGTCGGGAGCAGAGAGGAGGGAGCCCGTTGTCTGGAAGCTGCACCTGGAGGACCCTCGGAACCCAAGCCTGGGTGTGTCCTTGCGGGTCCTTCCCGGGGGGCGGGAGGCGGGCGGCCCCTCCGTGCGGTGCCTGCTGGTGCCAGGCGCCCCCGACGCCTGCCGCGCGTGCAGATGGCTCCCCTGCCCAGGCTGCCGGCTTCTAATTTCGGCTGCTGGAGGCTCCACGCTCTCTTTTTTTATTCCGTGTTTATTTAAAGCCGGATTTTAAAATCTTGTCTTCAGGCCTGGAATCTTGACTTTGTCTTCTTGCTGCAGATCCTAAAGCCCCACCTAGGATCCCCTGGTCTCCAAAGGGGGAGCTCTGAAGCCAACTCGCGTGGGTTTGTGGGTCACCTTGCCAATGGGACAGAGCCCTGCCTGGCACGGTGACATTTGGATGCCGGGCAGAGGTTTTCAGTCAGAGCAGTGTCGTGTAGTGACCACACGGTCAGAACCCGGAGAGCCCCTGTGTGTTCTCGGCTCCCAAAGGCTGAGAGGTGGCACACGGCTCTCGGAGGGAGAGGAGAGCATCCCCCGCCCAGCATGCCAGGTGTCCACAGGAGAGGGGGGGCCCAGAGCCACCCACCTGCTGTCCCCCGTCTGGGTCCAGACATGTGCCCAGGGCCGGGGAAGAGGGCGGACAGACAGTTCTCACCTGGCAAGTGGGGTTCCTCTCCCGCCTCTCTGCTTCCTGACCCTCAGGGCTTCCTGTTTCTCTTGTATTTGGAACGAGGACACCCGGAGGGGCTCTCTGTGTACTAGGTGACAGGCACCAGGCCACTGCGGGACAGCCACCTTCAGATGGCCGATGCTGGACAGCAGGGGGCCCTGTCCCACAGACAGTGTGACCCACGGACCCCACCGAGTGGCGGCAGGCGCCCTGGAGACATGAGTCCTGGCCCTCTGAGCACACGTAACAAGCCCCACCTGTCCCTGCGGCTCACCGCAGGCCGTGCTGGAGAACGGTGAGGTCCCTGGACAGTGAGAAGGCGAGCCGGCCGAGGGGCCACACCATGTCCCCCAGCTGTCCCCACCCGCGAGCTCCTGCAGCACGTGGCAGGAAGCCTGCGAGCAGAGGGGCTGGGGTCTTTGGAGAACGCAGTGCCTCACGTCCAGGTCTGCAGTGAACGCAGCCCCTGAGCCAGCACAGAACCGCCTAGACAGCTGGGCCGGCCCCCCAGGAGGCCCCGCAGTGGCCCAGCGAAGACTGGGCCGGACTGACGGCGGCTGCAGGGATGCAGGCCAGGGGTGGGAACCAAGCATGTCCAGAACCAGGCAGTTGTCTGGATGGTATTGAAAACCGCAGCCTGGGCCTTCCCGTCCTCAGGCAGTGTGGAGCCGTCGGAAGTTTCTTCACTGGCACGTCCCGTCAGAAAGTAATAGGATTTTGAGAGATATTAATTTAGGTCAAGCTTGAGAATGTCACTCCCCCGACAGGCTCTTGTTTTTTCCCTCAAAGGTTGAAGAAAGAGACATTCTTGTAGAGATGCAGCTTATGGAAAACTGTAGCTATTACCTAGCTGTCGAAACAAAAAGGAGATTCCATCCGCCAGGGAACACAACTTAACTGGCCGGAGATGACCTTTAACCCCAGCCCAGCCAGACGCGGGCTCCAAGTGACCTTTGCAGCGGTGCTCTGTCGCCAGCAGAAACGAGGCCCCTGCGGGATCTGGCAGCTCAAGGCCCTGAAATCTGCTGTTGATTCTCACCCCAATTTCAGACTTTCTCTGCCGCCGTGGGCGCCAACAGCGGTGCCGACTCAGGCCTCGGTTTTCAGAGCCCCAGGCGGGGCCGGTGGTGTTGGATTCTGTTGTGATCTTCCTTCATTCCTTGGCTTGTAGGTTTCCCACCAGGAGAACCCCGGAGGCCTTGCGGGAAGGTCAGAGCCCAGCTGCCTGCTGGGCACAGGCACCTGCCGGGAAGCCGGTGGCCCTGCCCTGCAGCCCCAGGAAGCCCAGGAGGTGGCTTGAGAGGGCAGGTTAAGGGGTGGCGGCTGCAGGACCACTGCCCCCAGTGCTTTGCTGTCAGACTCCAGCCTCGGGCTCCCAGCCCGGCGTCCCAGTGGGCGGAGAGGACGGAGGATGCACCCGGCCCGGGCTGACCAGGGGCCCTGCCCCGGACAAGTGACCCAGCATCCCGGCCCCTGGACTGCGGAGAAGGAGGATGCGGGGCGCCGGCGGGCGGGTGGGCAGGGACGCCACATCGGGGGACCTCCGCTGCCACCTGGTGGACAGCCCAGGAAGACGCCAGGGACGTGTGGCAGGCGCAGAGGGGCGGCCTGGGCGCGGAGAAGGTGGGCTACTTGGCACGTGCAGAGGGTCTGGGAGGGGGCAGGGTGGACAGGCCGCGGGACTGGGCTGCAGGAACAGAGCGGGTGGTGACAGGGCCAGGCTGCCCCGGCTAGGGTGGAAGTCTTGTGCCTGCCCCTGAGTCTGGACCATCAGCAGGCTCCGGGGCACCTGCTCTGGGGGACCAGAGCTCTCCCAAGACGCAGGAAGAGCAGCACCCCAGCCAGCCAGGGCACAGCGAGGAAGCAAAGCGAGAGCCATTGTCAGCCTTCGGGGGACGCGGACAGGGCCGTGAGGCCACCCTCCCTCCACCCCGGGTCACTAGGAGAAAACTGCTCCCTGTGATGTGTATTTTCAGAGGACACATGCCATCTTTTTTTAAAGAATCGAGATAAAATTCACATAACAAAAGTCAGCTTTTTCTCTTTTTAGGGCCACACCTGCAGCATATGGAGGTTCCCAGGCTAGGGACCTGCAGCCGCCAGCCTCCACCACAGCCGCAGCCACGCAGGACGTGAGCCGCGTCTGTGACCTACGCCACAGCTGCGGCAACACCAGATCCTTTAACCCACTGTCCTGGATGGGGATTGAACCTGTGTCTCGGGGCTGCAGAGACACCGCCAACCCCACTGCGCCACAGTGGGAACTCCACTCCTTGGGTTCTTAACCTTCTGAGCCACAACAGCAACTCCCCCACATCAAACCATTTTCAAGTGCCCAACTCAGTCCACCTTAGGGGCGCCTGGATGCTCGCAAGCTGCGTGACCACTGAGTCCAGTTGTGAAACTCTCCCCACCAGAAGGGACACGGGCCCCACCCCCTCCCCAGCCCCTGGCAACTACCCACCTGCTTTCTGTCCCCGTGCCGTCTCACGTGAGCATGACCTTCTGTGCCCAGCGCCCTTCGCGCAGCATCTGAAGTGCGTCTGCGGGGTGGTCGGGGCCGGTGCTTTCGTCCTTCTCAGGGCCGAGCCCCCTTCCAGCGTCAGGATGCCCGGGTTTTGCTCACGTGTTCCCAGTGATGCTACCTGGTGACTGTGCGTGGTGCTGCTGGGAACGCTCAGGTACAGGCTGGGGTCTGCACACCCCTCTTCACTTCGCCCCAGGAGTAGAACCTGGGGTCGCGTGGCAGTTTTAGGTTGCGTTTTCGAGGAGCCACCAAGCTGTCTTTCCTGGCGGCTCCTTCGTTTCGATTTCTGCCTGCAGCACACGACGGCTCCCGCTCCTCCACATCCTTGTTATCTGCTACCTTAAAAAAAATTCTAGGCGTTCCCGTTGCGGCACGGTAGAAACGAACCCGACTAGTATCCGTGAGGACGCAGGTTCGACCCCTGGCCCCAGTGGGTCAGGGATCCAGCATGACCGTGAGCTGTGGTGTGGTGTAGCTCGCAGATGCAGCTCAGATCCCATGTTGCTATGGCTGTGGTGGAGGCCGGCAGCTGTAGCTCCGATTCGCAGCCTGGGAACCTCCATACGCTGCAGGTGTGGCCCTAAAAAGCAAAACAAAAACAAAAACAAAAAAAAGACCCACTAAGAGTTCCTGTCGTGGTGCCGTGGGTTAAGGATCGGACTGCAGTGGCTGGGGTTGCAGTGGAAGGTCGGGTTTGATCCCAGGCCCAGTGCAGTGGGTTAAAGGATCTGATGTTGCCACAGGTGTGGCCCAGGGAACTTCCACGTGCTGCAGGTGCGGCCATAAAAGAAAATTTTCTCTTTCTGCAAAGACACACCAAGGAGAGGCCGAGTGAGCACACAGCAAGAAGACAGCCGTCTGCAGGCTAGGAAGATGGCCCTTGCCAGAGCCGGACCATGCTGGCCCCCTGACGATGGACTCAGCCTCCAGAATTGAGACAGTAAATTCCAGTTGTTTAAGCTGAAAAAAAAAAAAAAAAGATGTACCTTAGTGGGTACAATGTGGCATCTCATTGCAGTTTCCATTTGGATTCCCCAAAGCCTAACTGAATCTCTTTTCACAGACACAGCACCCTTTTTAGAAGCACCCAGACTTCCGTGGAGTTCCGCACCTTTGGCTCGGAACTCCACTGGGGCAGAGAGCGCGGGAGACTCGGTGGAGGCCTAACCGCTGGCACCTGGGGCTCAGAGGTCTCTGACCAAAGCTCGGCTCCGAGAGGAACGAGGGGCTCCCTGGACCCCGTTCAGCCGCATCTTCCAGCCGGGCGGGGTTCCGGAAGCTGCGAGAACGCAAAACTACTCCTAGGAGTTGAGCGAGTCCTGTGTGCCCTTAAGATGAAGCCGGGATCTGGGAAGGCCCCGCGGCCACACCCTTGGCCGTGCGGAGGGAGCGGAAGTCCCGACCCGCTGCGTGCAGACGTCTTGGGCGGGAGCCCAGACCCTGCGTGGTCCCCGCGGGGCTGTGCTGCCAGCTGGCGGCCCGGAGCCCAGGAGCCGGCTCGGCGACCTCCGAGGCCTCTGACCACCCGCCCAGGGGCCGGGACCGCAGCCTCCTCGCGCCGAGCACGTGGCTGGGCGGGGCTCCCCGGGGCCACGCCCCATGGGCGGGCCGGTCCCTGTGCTCGGGAGAGACCCCAGCAGAGATGGGCTCTGTTGAAAGGCAGGCGGGTGTTGGAAACCTGCAGAGCCACCTGAGCCAGGCCTGGCCCGAGGACCACCTGGTCCATCAAATGGAGCCCCCGGGCACTGCCACCCTGCCCCCGGGCTGCTGCTGTCACCACCACGTCTTCCCACAAGCCCCTCCCACTCTCTGGTGGTCTCGAAAAGCCCCCCTGACTGAGGTGCCCCGGCCGCTGAAGGGGATCTGAACAACCCCTCGCTAATGACTGGCTCCCGACACCTCCCTCCTCTGCCCTCTAACTCTGCACCTTAAGGCCCAGGGCACACTTGGGCCTCCAGGCTGACGTTTGAAACTCTGGAAAGCCCTGGTCCGCCTCAGGCGGCTCACCCGAGGGGCTGGAGTCTGACTTGCCCATGGAGCGCGGCCAATCGCGAAAGGCCCGAGCGGCCGGCGAAAGTGTCAAAACAGCACAAGGAGAGGCCCAGCCGAGGGCCCCAGAGCAGCAGGAACAGGTGTCCGCTGGGTGGCTCTCCGCGGCTCACAGGCTGATTAGACTGGGACCTGGGCTTGCTGATTTGGAAACTGAGGCCCCAGAGGGAATTTCCCAGGGGGAGGGGGCGACCAAGACCCCAGGAGGGGCTGGGGGGCTGGGGCTAGAGGCTGGACTCCCCTGCTCCCCCCTCCCCGGGACCACGCAGCCTGCAGGCCCACCCATCGTTCACCCCTGGCTCAGCCCCCCTAATCTCAGGGGCCGTCAGTTTGTGTCTCCTGCCCAGCTCAGCCCCCCAATCTCAGGGGCCCCAGTTTGTGTCTCCTGCCCTGACCCCCTCCTTGGACCCAAGCTCTGACCGCCTACCCAGGGTCCCCCCTCCAGGCTCCCTTTGGGACCCAGTCCCAGGGCCTGTCCCATGGCTTCTCTGCCTGCACTATCAGGGCCTGGGGTGAGTTTCTCACCTTCACCCGTGCCCCCTCCCTCCCCCTTCAGCCTTATGCTCCTAATTCTCCAGTCTCTCCACTTCTCCCTGCCCCTCCCCCCAGACCCCCATGTCCCTCTGGCCCACAAACTGGTCCCTACACTGCAGCCCCTATGAGGCTCTCAGCTCCAGCCTGGCCCCTGTGGTGCTGCAGTGCCACCCAACCCGTCCAAGGCCAGACCCTTGCGCCCCCCCCCTTCCCTCAGGGCCACGAGGGTGATTCTGGACACCTTCGGGGTCCTGTCCTTGACCCCCACACGCCAGACTGCTCGCAAGATCACCCGCCAAGCAAGTACACAGGAGGGGGCGAGGAAGGGGCCTGGGACCTGTGCAGGGCAGGCTCAGCCCCAACAGGCTGCCCCACCCCCGCCCCCTGCAAGTTCCAGGGCCTCCGTCACTCCTGCACCATGTCCCCTGGTCACTTGTGGCCAGAAAAGCAGCTTCACTTGTTAGCTGGACTATCAAGACGCAGCCCAACTCCCCCAGGACAAGGTGACTGTGCTCGGACCTGCCTGCGGGGGAAGCTTGGGTTTGCCGGTTCTTAAATGTTTGTTTACATAGCTTCCAATTCTCCATCTTTCAATCCCCCTTCTCTGCTGTTTCCTGTATTTATTTAGTCTTTGTAGGGCCACACCCGTGGCACATGGAGGTTCCCAGGCTGGGGGTCGAATTGGAGCTGTCGCCGCCAGCCTACACCACAGCCACAGCAACTTGCGATCCGAGCCGCATCTGCCACCTACACCACAGCTCATGGCAATGCCGGATCCTTAACCCACTCAGCAGGGCCAGGGATCAAACCTGCATCCTCATGGTTCCTAGTCAGATCTGTTTCCGCTGTGCCTCGACGGGAACTCCTGTTTCCTATATTTAGAAAAATGTCCTGGTTATAAATCTTTCAGAGTTCTTGCCTGCTACCCCAATGCCCAGAGCATCTGTGGACCTGCTGCCACTGATGGGTTTTTCCTCTTGGTTTTCAGTCATCTGGGCTTCTCATTGAATGCTGCTGTCCTGTACCAAAGACGGTGGGAGCCAGATCAGGCGTCAGTTCACTACACCCGAGGGCCAGATAAGTGTTTTTTGTAAATAAAGTTTTATTGTAACGCACCCAAGCCCGTTTGTCCACACAGCATCTCCATGGAGACGGCATCCTACAGCAGCAGAGTCAGTAGTCAGAGACCACACCCCCGGAGGCGTTTACTACCTGGCTCTTTAAGGAAAAGTTTGGCGCCTTCTCCTTCAGAAGATGGTAAGGAGACTGGCCACCGTAACCCAACCAGATGGAGCTGAACTTGGGGTGGCTTGAGGTTTTTTAAGTCCATCTTCTCTTTCCAGCGGCTGATCCTCCGGGATATAGACCAGAAAACCGGGGGCGAACATTGGAGCCCCCTTGGTGAGCCCCTGTGACCTCAGCATCGAAGGACAGTGGCCACCCCCTCCCTCCAGAGGTCCCCACCCCAGCTCTTTAACCAGCATCCACACGCCGGGCTTGGTCAGAGTCTTGAGGGAAAGATCTGCCCTCAAGTCTCTCTTCTCATCATGATTAGACGCCCTCAAATCTCCAGTTTTGCCACTAAACTCAGCAAGAACCCAACGCTTGGCAGGCACCGCCTGCAGACGGTCAGCTCATCTTTCTGCGCCCTGTGGGATCTTAAACCCATTCGTTTTCAGTGCTTCTGCAGGACTCTGGTACCTTTAAAGAGATGACTTCCATGGTTTTTCCAGCTTCTCTAGTTCTTGGCTGAAGCACCTGTCTGCCACTCCAACCTGCTTGGGGTGCGAGTCTGTTTCCCGTGTTGAACATTTTAATTGCGGGAGTTCTCTTGTGGCTCAGCGGGGTAGGGATCTGGTGTTGTCACTGCTGTGGCTGGGGTTTGATCCCTGGCCTGGGAACTGCCCATGCTGCAGGAATGGCCGGAAAAAAAAAAAAAAAAAAAAGCAGTAATTTTTTTTTGTCTTTTTAGGGCTGCATCTGTGGCATATGGAGGTTCCCAGGCTAGGGGTTGAATCGGAGCTGAGCTGCCTGCCTACACACAGCCACAGCCATACCAGATCCTTAACCCACTGAGCAAGGTCAGAGATCGAACCCTTATCCTCATGGATACTAGTTGGATTTGTTACTGCTGAGCCACAACGGGAACTCCTGAAAGTAGTAAAATTTTAACTTCAGTTTTCAGTTCTTCGTTGCTAGTAAACAGAATTACATGCTGAATTTTTGCAATGACCTAGTATTCTGTGACCTTGCTAAATACACTGACTAGTCCCAGATTTCTAATGGATTCATTTGAGATTTTGTGTACACGTAGCCTTGTCGTTCACAAGCGAGTTTTGTTTCTTCCTCAGCAACACGTGTGCATTTTCTTTCTTTTTCCTTTTTTGCTTTTTAGAGCTGCTCCCACAGCATATGGAGGTTCCCAGGCAAGGGGTCAAATCTGAGCTGTGGCCGCCGGCCTACACCACAGCCACAGCAATGGGGGGATCCGAGCCCCGTCTGCGACCTACACCACAGCTCTCGGCAACGCTGGATCCTTAACCCCACTGAGCGAGGCCAGGGATGGAACCTGTGTCCTCATGGATGCTCGTCAGACTCGTTAACCACTGAGCCACGGCGGGAACTCCTGTTTCTTTTTCTTGCTTATTACACTGACTGGGACGGCAGGGTGATGTTGCCGAGAAGTGGCAGGAATCCTCGTCCTTCCTTCCAATCTTTTTTTTTTTTTTTTTTGGCCACACCCACAGCATATGGAAGTTCCCAGGCCAGGGATCAAACCTGCATCGCAGTAGTGACAATGCTGTATCCTTAACCCACTAGGCCACTGGGGAGCTCCCTTGTTCCCAATCTTATGGGGAAAAGCACTCAGCCTTTCACCATGAAGTGTGGTGTTAGCCACATGGTCTTTGTGAATGCCTTTTGTAAAGTTAGAGAAGTTCCTTCTTATTCCTAGTTTGCTAAGAGTTTTAAAAATGCTTTTCCTGCATCTGTTGATATCATAGGTTTTTTTTTAGTCTGTTGATACGGTGAAATGTATTGACTAATACATGAAGGTTGGGCCAAGGTTGCATTTCCAGGATAACCCCATGTGATTTATGCTGGGATAAAGCCCCCCCCTTTGTCTTTGTTTGCCTTTTCTAGGGCTGCTCCCGCGGCATATGGAGGTTCCCAGGTCAGGGGTCTAATCGGAGCGGTAGCTGCCGGCCTACACCACAGCCACAGCCACGCCAGATCCGAGCCGCATCTGTGACCTACACCACAGCTCATGGCAACACCGGATCCTTCACCCACTGAGCAAGGCCAGGGATCGAACCCGCAACTTCATGGTTCCTAGTTGAGTTCATTAACCACTGCGCCACGATGGGAACTCCCCCCCAACATTTTTTGGCCACCCTGTGGCATATGGAATTTCTGGGCCAGCGATCGAACCTGTGTCCCAGGGCTGCAGAGAAGCCACCAATCCCATTATGCCACAGCAGGAGCCCCAAAGACCTCTTTTTATGTATTGCTGGATTCAACTGGCTAATACTTTGTTGAGGATTCTGCCTCTACGTTCATGAAGGAAGCTGGTCTCCAGCTTCTTGTGATTTGGGCATCACGGTAATAACGCTGGCCTCACAGAACAAGAAGAGAAGGGGTCCCTTCTCATCTCTCTCTAAGAGCTGGTACAGAATTGCTATTAAGTCTTCCTATCTTTTTAATTTTAGGGCCGCTCCTGTGGCAAATGGAGGTTCCCAGGCCAGGGGTCGAATCAGAGCTGTAGCCACTGGCCTCCACCACAGCCACACCCATGCCAGTTCTGAGCCACGTCTGCGACCTACACCACAGCTCACAGCAACGCCAGATCCTTAACCCACTGAGCGAGGCCAGGGATCGAACCCACATCCTCATGGATGCTAGTTGGCTTCATTACCCATGGGAACTCCTGAAAACTTTCTTTTATTCTTTCTTTTAAAACAGGTCTGCACGGTGAATTCTCTTAGTTCTCCTTCAGCTGGGAATGTCTTTATTTCCCCCTCAATCCGGAAGCATATTCTTGCCACATACTGAACTCTGGGTCAACGGTTCCATTTTTCCCACTTTAAAGACACTGCTTCACTATCTTCCAAGCTCCACGGCTTCCAGCTAGAAACCTGTGGTCACTACCGTTGTTGTCCCTCTGCAGGTCATGTTTCTTTCTTTCTTTTTTTTTTTTGTCTTTTTGTCTTTTTGCCATTTCTTGGGCCGCTCCCACAGCATATGGAGGTTCCCAGGCCAGGAGTTGAATCGGAGCTGCAGCCGCCAGCCTACACCACAGCCACAGTCACAGCCACGCCAGATCCGAGCTGCGTCTGCAACCTACACCACAGCTCACGGCAACGCCGGATCTTTAACCCGCTGAGCAAGGCCAGGGATCGAACCCGAAACCTCATGGTTCCTAGTCAGATTCGTGAACCACTGAGCCACGATGGGAACGCCCTAATGTTTCTTTTTTATCTGGCAGCTTTCAAGGGTTCTGCCTCGTGGCTTTCCCTTGCCGCACAGTAGGTTCAGGACCTTAAAGCAGTGGCTGAGGCGGCTGCTGCAGCGAGGGTCTGACCCCTGGCCCGGGACCGTCCGCCGGCTACGGTGGGCTGCTCTGCCTTTGATTTTCAGCCGTTTAGTGATGATGTGTCCAGGCATGTTTCTTTCTTGGAGTTTACCCTGTTGAGGACTGCCGAACTTTCTGAATCTGTAAATTGAGGTTCTGCACCAAGGAGGGAAGTTTTCGCCCAAAATTCCTGCGAAAGCTTTCTTTCTGCTGTCTCTCCTTCTCTTCTTCTCCCAGGATTTTAGGGACACCCGAGTCACTTTGCTAGCATGGCACCAGCGCCTGAGGCTCAGCCCCGCCGCTGTTTCCTCTCTCTGCTCCCAAGTGGGTCCTTTGCGTTGCTCTGTCTTCTCGGCCACCGCGTCATTCCTCACTCCTCTCCTTTCTGCTCTTGAGCATGTTCGGTCCTTTTTTAGATTTCGGCGTTTTATTTTTCTGGTTCTCAAGTTTCTATCTGGTTCGTTGACAGTTTCTACTCCCCAGCCGAGATGCTCCGGCTTTCCACCTGTTGCAGGTGCGCTGGACCTTACGGGACGGGGTTACAAGAGCCGCTTCCAGGATGCTGTCTGTCTTCCACCGCCCCGGTCATCTCCGACCTGGCATCTGTTGGTTGCCTCTCTCCCTGCATGACGTGGGGTTGTAAATTCAGCCTTTTGAGGGCTGTGCCGTGTGGACTCTGGGGGTCACAGTCCTGTGGAGCGTGCCCTTCCGTCTTGGCAGCCCAGCTACCCGTTTCGGTCAGACCACTAGCCCCGCGTGTCTCCCGTGGCCGGTGGTTCCAGTCCAAGTTCAGCTGTCAAGGCTTTCTGTGCTGCTCGGGTCTGTCCTGCGAACGTGGAACTCGGAGGTGGGCCCAGGACGGAGCTGCTTCTTTGGCGGGGTTCAGGGTGCTTTCTCCAGCTGGCTGCACTCTAGGCCCCTGCACTGCCCATACTGCCCGTCTTCTTGCCAGAAAGAAGACTTCCGCCAGCGTTTTGGTTTGGTGTTGCTGTGTGGTCCTGCAGTGGAGGCCACTCAGGGCAAAGAGGAACGAGAATGGGAACGCCTCCCCACGAGGGTCACAGCAGCAAGTCTAGGCTCACGTCCACACCCACCTGCTTCGGTTCACTTTGCAGAGTCCTTAGGAGCTACTTTTTTTTTTTTTTTTTGGTCTTTTTAGGGCTGCACTAGCAGCATATGGAGGCTCCCAGGCTAGGGGTCCACCTGCAGCTCAGCTGCCGGCCTACACCACAGCCACAGCAATGCAGGATCTGAGCTGTGTCTGTGACCTACACCACAGCTCACGGCAAGGCTGGATCCTTAACCCACTGAGCAAGGCCAGGGATCAAACCCACAACCTCATGGAAGCTAGTTCGTTAACCACTGAGCCACGATGGGAACGCCTTAGGAGCTGCTTTTAAAACAACAAACAGACGAACTTGAGTTTCAGTTGTAACAGTGACAGAGACGGGCTGAAGTGGGCTTAGGCTACAATAACAGAGCCAGACCTCCTCACTTTAACAGAAGAAAAATAACCTGGAGATGATTCAGTTAATCCATACAAGTGGCTCGTACGCATTTCCGTTTTGCTTGAGGATTCAGCTTTCCCCATGGCCCAAAGCGTCACCACATCCAAGGTTCCTGCTGGTCGTGTGCCCCGTAAGCCAGGAGTAGTGTGTTTGTGGGCAGAGAGGGAACCTACCTCAACACAATAAAGGCCTTACGCGACAGACTCACAGCCAACATCCCACTCAACGGTGAAGAGCTGAAAGCATTTCCTCCAAGAACAGGAACAGGACAAGGATGCCTGCTCCCACCAGTTCTATTCCGCACGGCACTGGAAGTCCTAGCCGCAGTAATTAGACAGGAAAAAGAAAAGAAAGGAATCAAAGTCAGAAAGCAAGAAGCACATCCGTCACGATGTGCAGATGACACGGTACCACACACGGGAAATCCTGACGACGCCACCAACAAAGCTACAAGGGCTCATCACCGAATCTGGTAAAGCTGCAGGTTACCCAGTTAATAGCGAGAAATCTGTTGCATTTCTATGCACTACCAGTGAAATATCAGAGAAATTCGGGAAACAACCCCATTTACCATCGCATGGAAAAGAAGAAGATACCCAGGAATAAACCTACCTAAGGAGGCAAAAGACCTACCTGTGCTCCAAAAACTACTAAGAAGCTGACGAAAGAAATCTAAGAGGACAAACAGATGGAAAGATTCGCCGTGCTCTTAGATGGAAAGCATCAATATTTAAAGATGACTGCGCTATCCGAGACAATTTACAGATTCGATGCAATCCCTATTAAGTGGCATTTTTCGCAGAACTAGAACACATAATTTTCGAATTTATATGGAAACACAAAAGAACTCAAATAGCCAAAACAATCTTGAGAAAGACATGCAGAGCTGGAGGAATCAGGCTCCCTGACCTCAGGCTATACTACGAACCTAGTTATCAAGGAGTTCCCGTTGTGGCTCAGCAGGTTAAGAACCCGAGTAGCATCCATGAGGATGCGGGTTTGATCCCTGGCCTCACTCAGTGGGTTAAGGATCCTTAACCATGAGCGGTGGTGTAGGTCGCAGATGAGGCTTGGATCTGGCGTGGCCGTGGCTGTGGCGTAGGCCGGCAGCTGCAGCTCCAATTAGACCCTTTTAAGAAAGCTACAGTCATCAAAACAGTATGGTACTGGCACAAAAACAGAAACAGATCAATCGAACAGGATAGACCAGAAATCAACCCACACGCCTGTGGTCAATTAATCTAAGACAAAGGCGGCAAGAACACGCAGCGGAGAAAAGACAGTCTCTTTAATAAGCGGTGCTGGGAAAACTGGACGGCTACATGCGAAAGAATGAAATTAGAACACTCTCTAATATCATACACAAAAATAAACTCAAAATGCAAGCCCAGCAACCACAGAACTCCTAAAGGAAAGCATAGGCAGAAAACGCTTCAACATACATTGCAGCAACATCTTTGGGGATCTGTCTCCTAGAGTCATGGAAATAAAAGCAGAAATAAACAAATGGGACCTAATTAAACTTAAAAGCTTTAGCACAGCAAAGGAAACCACAAACAAAACAAAAAGACAACCTACAGGATGGGAAAAAATACTTGCAGATGATATGACTGAAAGGGGTTAATTTCCAAAATATGCAAATAGCTCATACAACTCAATTAAAAAAAAAAATCAGGGAGTGCCTGCTGTGGCTCAGCAGTAAAAACAAACCTGACGAGCATTCATAAGGACACAGGTTTGATCCCTGGCCTCACTCAGTGGGTTAAGGATCCGGCGTTGCCATGAGCTCTGGTGAAGGATGAAGATGCAGCTTGGATCTGGCATGGCTGTGGCTGTGGTGTAGGCTGGCAGCTGCAGCTGTGATTTGACCTCTAGCCTGAGAACTTCCATATGCTGCAAGTGAAGCCCTAAAAAAGCAAACAAACAAACAAACAAAAAAACCAAAAAAAGGGGAGTTCCCGTCGTGGCGCAGTGGTTAACGAATCCGACTAGGAACCATGAGGTTGCGGGTTCGGCCCCTGCCCTTGCTCAGTGGGCTAAGGATCCAGCGTTGCCATGAGCTGTGGTGTAGTTTGCAGATGTGGCTCGGATCCCGCGTTGCTGTGGCTCTGGCGTAGGCCGGTGGCTACAGCTCCGATTCAACCCCTAGCCTGGGAACCTCCATGTGCCGTGGGAGCGGCCCAAGAAATAGCAACAACAAAAAGACAAAAGACAAAAAAAAAAAAAAACCGAGAAAAGAAAGAAAGAAAAGATACCTGTGCTCACAGATCCTAAAACTTAGTATTTCTAAGATGGCAGCTCTCCCGAAAGTGATCTATGAATCCAACAGAACCTCCATCAAAATCTCACCTGGTTTCTTTTCAGAAAGTAACAAGCTGATCATAAAACGCATATGGAAATTCAAGGGACCCAGAACAGCCAACAGAGTCTTGAAGAAGAACAGTTAGAGGATTCACACTTCCTGATTCTGAAACTTACTGCAAAGCTACAATAAGCATATAAGGGTATGGAGTTCCCCGGTGGCTCAGCAGGTTAAGGATCCAGTGTTGTCACTGCAGCGGCTCAGGTCTCTGCTGACGCAGGTTTGATCCCTGGCCCGGGAAATTTTATATGCTGTGAGCGCAGCCACACACACACACACACACACGGTATAAGGATCGATATATAAATAGATAAGTGGGACAGAACTGAGAGTCTAGAAATCAACTGATGTAGTCAACTGTTATTTGACAAAAGTGCCAAGGATTCAGTGGGGAAAATAAGTGTCTTTTCAAATAGTACTGGAACAAATGGATCCCCACAGGCAAAAGAATGACGTCTGACCCCCCCCCCCCCACCTAACACCATATACAAAAATTAACCTGAGTGTAAGCATCTCACTAGAAAACTCTCAAAAGAAGACAGAGGAGGAGTTCCTGTTGTGGCGCAGTGGTTAACGAATCCAACTAGGAACCATAAGGTTGTGGGTTCAATCCCTGGCCTTGCTCAGTGGTTAAGGATTTGGCGTTGCCGTGAGCTGTGGTGTAGGTCGCAGACGCAGCTCAGATCCCACGTTGCTGTGGCTCTGGCGTAGGCCGGTGGCTACGGCTCCGATTGGACCCCTAGCCTGGGCACCTCCATATGAGGTAGGCATAGAAAAGACAAAAAGACAAAAAAAAAAAAGAAAAAAAGAAGACATAGGAGTTTCTGTTGTGGCTCAGCAGATTAAGACCTGACAGAGTTTCTGCAAGGATATAACCCCTGGCCTCGCTCAGTGGGTTAAGGATCTGGTGTGGCTGTGGCTGTGGCTGTGGCGTGGGCCGGCAGCTGCAGTTCTCATTCAACCTCTAGCCCAAGAACTTCCATGTGCTGCAGGTGTGGGAGAAAAAAAAAAAAGAAAGAAAACACAGATATAGATATTCATGACCTTGGATTAGGTAACGGTGTCTTAGCTACATCACCAGAAGCACAGCAACTAAATAAAAAGTAAACTGGACTTGGAGTTCCCTTCATGGCTCAATGGTTAACGAATCCGACTAGGAACCATGAGGTTGCAGGTTCGATCTCTGCCCTTGCTCAGCGGGTTAAGGATCCGGCGTTGCCATGAGCTGTGGTGTAGGTCACAGATGCGGCTCAGATCCCGAGTTGCTGTGACTGTGGTGTAGGCTGGCAACTACAGCTCCGATTCAATCCCCAGCCCGGGAACCTCCATATGCCGCAGAAGCGGCCCAAGAAATGGCAAAAAGACAAAAAAAAAAAAAAGTAAACTGGACTTCATCAAAACTAAAAAACACCTGTGTTTCAAAGGATGTTTGTTAAAAGCATGAAAATTTTCTCCATAGAGCGGGAGAAAATTTTTGCAAACCTTATCTGATCAGAGCCTAGTACCAAGAATAGGTAGAAAACTCCTGCAACCCAATCAGACGGAGACAAACCCAGTTAGACTACGGACAACAGAGCTGCACAGACACTTCTCCTAAGAAGACGCACAAACGGCCCCCAGCGTGTGAAACGCGGCTGCTCATCGGTTACTAGGAGAATGCAGATCAAAAGCACGACCACCGCACTCCTCCTAAGGTGCGGAGAGTGACCACAGGAGGAGCCCATGCCAGGCGGGATGGGCACTCTGCCCCGGAACACCGGAGGGCACGGCCGCCGAGGAAACGTGCAGCAGCTCCCTGAACGGCCACACACGAGTCACCACGTGACCCAGGGACACCACCCCTGGGTTGATACCCAAGAGAAATCCAAACACGTCTGCACACACACGTGCATGGAAAAGCTCCGGGAGCGTTAGTCACGACAGCCCCAAAGCGGAAACAGCGGGAGTGTCCATCGGGTGACCAACAGAAAAAGCGCGTTCCCGCTAAGCGATGGAGTATTATCCAACCATAAATAGGAACGAAGGCCTGGAGTTCCCGTCGTGGCGCAGCAGAAACGAATCCGACTAGGACCATGAAGTCGTGGGTTCGATCCCTGGCCTCGCTCAGTGTGTGAAGGATCTGGCGTTGCTGTGGCTGTGGTGCAGGCCGGCAGCTGTAGCTCTGATTTGACCCCTAGCCTGGGAACCTCCATATGCTGCAGGTGTGGCCCTAAAAAGTGTGGGGGGGGGAAATGAAGGCCTAACACGTGCTAAGGGCGGATGAACCTCAAAAACACCACGCCCAGCAAGAGAGGAGAGACTAAGTGTCCTTCAGTGTGTGACTCCAACCTGCAGCTCCCAGAGCAGATGCGGGGCTGCCAGGGGCCGGGGGAGGGAAAGGGGGGCGGGGCTAAAGGGACAGGGACTCCCCACGCCCAAGGGCTAAGACCCACTGGGGTGGTGGCTGCACAGCCCTGTGACCATCATAGAAAGACTGAGCTGCACGTTCCAAATGGGTGAGCCGCACGGTGTGCGGGTTCTAGCCGGTACTAGTTCTTGCCCCAGGAAAACCACAGCAACGAGTGAAGCGTCACCCTCAGCGGGTCCCAGGGCAGCTTCCGCGGCCCTCCCTCCCCTGTGCTCCTGTCCTTTTGAGTTCGTTCCAGAACTTCTGCTTCGTGAGGGTCACTTACCCCAAAAGCCAGAGCAGAGGATGGCGTGGCTCGCGGCCCTGGAATGCCCCCCTCAGGTACAGGCAAGAGCACCCCTTCCCCGAGACCAGTCCTCAGACTCCCCACGGCAAGATCACCGGGGGCGAGAGAAGCCCTGGACGCCACGGCCCCAGCCTCGGCGAGGGCTGGGCGGCAGGACAGGGTGGAGGCCAGGGACAGTTGACTGAGCAGGGGCTGGACCACTCCCACGTCCTGAGCTCCCAGACACAGTCCACGAGGAGGCTGCAGGTGGCTGAAAAGTGAGGCACTGGCCAAGGTGGCCACCGTCCCGGCTGAGGGGGGCCAGGGGGCCCACTGGGGAGGCCAGCTCCTCCCGGGCCCAGCGGCTGAGCTCCTGCAGGGGTGGAAGGGGTGGAGGGGTCTCCTCCTCAGTCCGGGGCTCTGGCCAGCGACCTGGATCCGGACCCCTCCTGGGAAGGTGAAGCCCCCATGTTGTCATGACAACGCCCCACACCTCACCAAGTTCTCCCTGTAGGCAGGCAGGGGTCACCAGGAGACCCCAAGGGGCAGCAGCAGGGGAGGGAGAGGGCAAGCACCTGCCCAGGCAGGGCACGCAGTACAGCCAGGACAGCCCCGCTGGTCCCAGAGGCCTCCCATTCTGTGTCCCCACCCAGTCCCTGACCCCTGGTTTCCAACTTTCCACGCTGCCTGTACCACTGACAAACACGCCTCCAGCCGAACCGTCCTGGTGCCTGGCTTTCTCCCCACTGCCTGGCCTGTCCCTTCTGGGTGCCAGGCTTGCCGCTCTGTGGTCAGATGGCCCCCGGGGCTCCTCTTAGGCTGCTCCCACCACAGGCACAGGTGGCTCACTGAGGCCTCCCTCTCTCCCAGGCCTCTGGGCCCCCAAGCTTTGCACGCAGCCGGTGTGGCGGTGGTCCGGAGCCCTGTGGCCCCAGGTCGGAGTTGGGCAGGCTCACGCAGTTGGGGATCTAAGACCAGGGCTCAGCAGACAGAGGAGAGTCTCATCCTGGCAGGGGGGCTCCCCCCACCACACCCACACCCACAGGGGAAGCCCAGGAGGCAGTGCAGGTCCTCCCGGGTCCACGGCAGGAATTTTCACGAAGAACGAGGCAGCCTGACTGGTATGTGAGGGCCCTGGCGAGAGGACGAGACCCCTCCCCACCTCCTGCTCCAATGACGCGCCCTCGCCCTGGCTGCCATCACGCTCCCGTCCCGCAGGGCCACGGGCAGGTTCTCCCTGCGCTCACCGGGAGGGGTCAGCGCCCAGCGGCCCACCGTGCAACCCCCGTGGTGGAACCGGCAGGAAGACAAGTCAGTGCATCGCTCTGGTTCCTGGGGAGGCAGAGGGAAGGGGGTGCCAGCCTGCTGGGGGTCTGGAGGCTGCACCCTCTCCTGGCCTGAGACCCACGGCTGCAGAGGGACAGGTCATTCACGGGCAGGAGAGGCGGGCCTGCTCCCCTCCTCAACAGAACTGCCCTCAGGACCCCACCAGGTCCTGGGGACCGACAGTGGGGTGTCACCAAACTCAAGTGGGTGGGGCCTGGCAATGCCCCTTTCCTCCTGCAGAATCCCCAAATCGGGTGGCAGGGAGCCTCCTCCTGGCTCAGGCGGGCACTGCACCTGGTAGGGGCGCTCCTCACCAAGTCCCAGGTTTCCAGCCCCGCCTGAAGAAGCCCAGGCCCACGGAGGCTCCCGCTTCTCCCCCTTGTTGGTGCTGACTCATTCCCTGGGGCATCTGGCTTCCCACCCAGACCTCCATACCAGGCCCCCCTGGAGGCTCCAAACTGCCTGCCCTCCCGGCTGCCAGCCACTCTTCCGAGGGAGGTGGGTCCAGGGCGCCGCCCTGCCCCTCGCTGCGGGCAGCTGCCAGACGTGACTGCCAGAGCCTGGAGCGAGTGGGGCTGGAGCCCCGGCCTGCCCTCACCCCGGCCAGGCAGGGCGAGGACCTCCTGGCTCCCGAAGCCCCAGCCCCCGTGGGGGACGGCCAGAGAGGTGCCTCCGAGGTCCCCTGGGGCTCAGGAGCTGTGCTCCAGCGACAGAGGGAGGAGCCACACTAACCTGCCCAGGCCCTCCCACAGGTCCCAGTCCAGGAGGCGGCAGCTGTGCGGGCGTCAACTTTAATACGGGGCTGGCCTGCCTGGGGCCAGGAGGGCGCCCTTTGTCTTCTTGGCGGGCGTGACATCCCCGTGAGATTGTCTAACTTCAGAGTGAACCGTGATCTCGGGGAGCCACTTCCATCCTCTGCAGCTTCCACTCGGCTGGGGAGCCGCTGCCGGACCGCCGGCTCCCAGGAAGGTCCGTGCTCAGCAGCACTGAGGCCCTGTGCGCGGCCCCAGGGGTGACGAGGTGGGCAGGGGTGCTGGAGTCGTCCGTCTGGCGGGACCGCGCCCCTCCCGGCCCACCTGCCCCAAATCCACATGGAGGCCGGGTGCGTCGAGGCGCCGGCCCAGGCAGGCAGCCCTTAGCCCGCGGCCCGCCAGCAGACGGGAGCAGCAGGAAGCAGCGAAAGGCGGGGGCCAAGTCTGACGCGCCTCCCACCGAAGACAGCGCCGCCCGGATGCAGGCCCTCGGGCCCGGGACGGGAGGTGTGGCCAGCCCCGGGGCGACGGGCCGCCGCAGCAGCACGGGGGAACCACAGCCTCGGAAGCTGCGCTGGCCTGGAGGGTTTGAACGTTGCCATTTAATCCAGAAACAAAGCAAGACAGCAGCGCCGGGAATCGCTGCGCGGAAGCGTCCTGCCGGGAGCCCGTGTGCGCCGTGCGCCTCCGTCGGTGCCCGGCCGGCCTGGCCCAGCGTCGGCCTCCTGCCAGCCCGCTCGGGCCGTCCTCGGGAGTCCCCGCGTCCCACAGGAGGAGGCCGCGTTATGAGGCTGCCACCGGCTCTGCCCGCCTGGGCCTGGCCTTGCCGGGGACTTTCTCTGTGGAGGAAACAGAGCTGGCTGTGGCACGGAGCAGAGCGCCCGGGCGGACACCGTCCATGAGGACCAGGGGGCCGCCGCAGCTCCGGGAGGCAGCTGCACTCAGGCCGCGACCCCCCGCCCCGGGGTGGAGGCCGAGGGCAGCGAGGGGGCAGAAAAGAACCAGAACCAGGAGGAATCATGAAGAAGAGTCGGGGTTGGGGAGCCCTGATGGCCGGCTGAGCAAGGCGTCCCAGGGACACGTGGAGGCGGCTGGTCCCCAGGACCTGCATAGCTGCCTGGCCCTGTCCCCGCTCTGACTTCAGGGCTTGGCTCTTACGAGGTGACCTGAGCCCATCAGGAACCCGGGCCCCACCCCAGGGCGAGGCCCCACACTCTGCCTGGGCACCAGCCAGTGCCCACCGGGCAGGGGAGGCAGGGCCCGGCCCTCGCCAGGCAGCCTGGGCAGGACCCAGCGGCCGGGCCCAGTAGCCAGACCCGGGCTTTGCTCTAGAAGCCACTGCTCTCCCCAGGACAGAATAAGGAGGTACCTGGGATCCTCTCAGGAAGGGGCTCTGAAGGAACCTCCGGGAGCTCCACCTGTTCCTGCAAGACACACGCGGTGAAGCCCAGGGTCTTCTCCTGGAGGTGAGCACCCCGCTCGCTGCGCTGCTCTCGGCGAGGTTTAACTGGGATGCGACTCCTCCAGCACCGAAGCCCAGGGTGAGTCTCCTCAGCTCCTGGGGGCTCTGCGCCGCACGTCACAGGGGCGCAGTGGCCACAGAAGGGGACCGCTCCCAACAACCCGGACGCTGAGGGGCTCCCCGCCCCCAGTTCCACTGAGAGCCTGGGCTGCACACCTTGGCAGAGGCAGCCACATGGGTTGGGGCGGCAGTGGCGCCTCCACTGAGGTTACCCTGTGCTGGCAGCACACCGTGGGCCTGGCCCCCTGGGGAGAAGGGGCCTAGGGGCTTGGAGGGTGGGCATCCCGCTGTCCTGGTGCCTGGTTCACTCTGACACCCGCAGCGCCAGTAGACAACCCGCAAAAACGGTCTCGCCAGGCCAGCCGCTCCCGGCCGTCAGCCAGGCGGACGTGGAGAAGGGGCCTCAACTCGGACCAACACCAATCGTTTCGGGAAAGAAAACCAGCTGCCAAACCAGAGCTGCGTGCTCCAGTGACACCGATCCAGGGCCTGCCCGAGGCCAGGGAGCAGAGGCCTCCCGGGGGTCCCTTTATCCGAGAACCGTGGCAGTCGTGGGGGTCCTGTTACCTGAGTGATCGCGTCCAGCTCCTCCAGGATGGCAGCCTCGTCCTCCTGGGTGAAGCTTCCTGCCAACAGCTCATCTATTTGCTGCAGAAGGAAGAGCGGAGTGACGAGCCAGGCTGGGCTAGGGTGGGGGACAGGGGGCCCCTCGTGGAGGAAGGAGGCAGCCCTGGCTCAGGCTCCCTCCCGCAAAGGCGGGCAGCCCCACGTGGCGTGGGGACACACGGCCCGCGAGGCGGCCCTGGGCACATAGCAAGCAGGGCACCGTACTCGAGGGCGGGCAGAAGGAGGGTCCCGGGGACGCGGCCACGCCTACCCGCTGGTACTCCACGGCCTCCTGGGTCTCGTCCAGAATCCGCTCCACCTCCTCTATGGACATTACCTGCACGGTCACACGTTGAGTGTGGTCAGTGAGGCACCACAGAGCGCTCCGCACCCCGGCCACCTGGGCTGGCAGGGCACACGGCCTTGCCCTTCGGGTCCCGTTGAAATGAAGCCAGGCAAGTGGGACATGGCCCATCTCTGGTCACTTCTGACCCAGGCCGGGCCCGTCCCCAGACACTGTGGACCTGTCAGACCAGTCTCTTCAGACGCCCCCCACCCCCCCCGTGACCGCCTCCAGCCCCTGCCGGCCCTTCTGGTACCCAGGTCAACCCCAGTGAGTGAAAAGTACCAATAAAATGCCCTCTGGCCAGGTGACCTGATTTCCTTTGGGTTCAGAGCAGCACCTCTGCACGACTGGCAGGTCCGCACATGCTGGCCACTCCGAAAGGCAGAGGAACCCGGCTCTCGGCCCAGCCCCACCTGCCTTCCAGTCGTCAGGAACGAGACCGGGTCGGGGCGGTGGCACAGCCTCCCTGGGCCTCCCCTCCTCTCACATCCCCTCGGTGCTGCTGCCTCCTCCAGCAAGTCCTCCGGATTACTCCTCCGCGCCCTCCCACCTCTAACCAGACTCCAGTCACTTCGGCGTCTCTGCACCCAGCTCAGAGTTCAGGTCCCTACGCTCAGGTCGATACCCTGGCGTGGATGTTGGCCGGGTGCACGCGTGGCCTCAGGGACAGCCCCTCCCTGTCCCCTGGGCCCTCCCGCAAGGCGTACCTGGTGCATCTTATTCAGACACTCGTTCCCAAACTGCAGCCCCTCCATCACCTTCATTTCAATCTGGGTGAACTCAATACTCTGGACCTGAGGAGGGCACGCGGGCGGTCAGGGCGCCCCTCCGCCTCCTCGTGCAGACCCACACGTGGGAGTCGGGGCGCCTCTGTCACCACCAAAAGCCTCTGGGCCTCAGAGCCCACCGGCTCTGCCGTCCTCCTCCCCGCGTCCTTTCCCGCCGCGACCGGCCCCTGGCGGGACTAGAAGCCCGGGAGGCATCTCAAGTGTCCCGGCTCCGGTTAGTCTGCGGACGCTCAGGGGCCTCCTGTGTCCTGACACCTCTCCCGTCGGGACCCCTCGCCCACCTCCACCACCCGCCATGGCCTGGCCCCTGGCAGCCGTCCTGCAAGCGCCAGCCAGCCCCAGCCCTGAGCACCAGCAGGCTGGCACCAGCTCCTGGCCCGCCTCTGGGCCCGGCCACTCCTTAGCCTCCGGCGGAGGTCCAGGGAGGGACAACGGGAGCTCACGGTCCTGCGAGGGACTCTGCTGCCCGGGGCCCACACCCCAGACCCCTGTGGGCCTACCATGGTCTCCAGGCTGGTGATCTGGTTCTCCGTCTTGTCCAGGAGCTGCTCCCGGTACCGCTTCTTCTTGAGCAGCAGCTTGGCCCGTCTGCAGAAGGAGGCGAGCAGTGACCCCTGGGCCTACCCCGCGACCTGTGCCGGGCTGGCGGGGGCGGAACCCCCGGGCAACAGCCGCCCCGACCCACTCACTCCTTCCTGCCGTCGCGCAGGAGCTGCCGGGCGATCTCCCGCTCCCGCTCCAGCTGCTGCGTGATCCGCTTCTGGTACTGCCTCAGCTTGTCCCGCTGCTGCTTCAGTTGCTGCGCGAGAGCAGGCCCTGCGTCCACACCGAGCCCCCGCGGCGCTGGGCGCCCGCCCCCGACCGCCACTGCTGGAAGGGCACCCTCCAGAACGGTTCTCGTGGGGACACATCGGCCCCGGGCAGGGAGCACTACCTGCAGACTTCCTGGCTGTGGTGACAAGGGAGGCCACCGGCCTCTGGGGGATGGAGGCCAGGGAGGCGGCTCGATGTCCTGCAAAGCCCGGGCTCCCGGGCCCCCAGACCGTGGCATCGCCCTCAGCGAGGAGTGTGGGTGCTGGTCAGGGAGCGCCGCCAGCCCGGACGGCTGGGGTCTGGGGGCTCCCCGCCCGGCTCCACACCTCTGCCGGCTGCAGCCACTGGCTCGATACGAGCTTAGCTCCCTGCTCTTGTCACTTGTCACCGTATGTGTGTGGACAACAAATGGCGTGTTGAGGTGATGGGTTCGGGTGACCTTGCTAAGCAACTGGGACCCCCATGTCCTGTCTCCAAAAGGACGCGTGGCCTTTGCACGCTTAGTCGATCCTTCCCTACTTGAGGCCGTTCACCTTTCTGCCAAATCCCATCCTTTCAGGTGATGCTATGGCAAAGCACCTGCGAGCTCCGGGCATCGCAGATGGAGGATCGCGCCGGGCAGTGAGTTGACTGGGCTGAGGGTATGTGCGTCTTCAAGACTTGGGAGACGATCCCCCAGTGTAGACCGGGTCAGTCTGTCTGCAGTGGCTGCCCCCCGCTCTCTTTAGAGAGCGCCCCGGCGTGCTCCCCCAGAGCCGGAGGGCCAGGCTCTGTGTCCAGCACGTGTCCTGCCCCAGTTCCCCAGCACTGGCTGTCTCTGCTGTGCGGGAGCTGGCGTCCACCCCAGCCCCACGCCCTCGGGCTGCGTGTAAAGCATTAGGGGGAGCAGGTGTGGGCGGGCCACCCTCTTTATGAGACAAGGGGTCTCAGCAGAGGGTCATGGGACAGTGTGCAGGAGGCCCCAGTTCCTCCGCTCAGGTGTTCACCCTCGAAGACACCAGGCAGTAACTTCCGTGGAGTGTGAACCGGCTGAGTTACTCTGCTGTGACCCCACCAGTGTGAATTTTTGGCAACAGCAAGGTCTCCTTGGAGAGAAACTCCAAGGTGAGCCCTCGGAGAGAGCCTTAGGGGCTTCCTGCTCAGCCAGAAGCCCAGGGTGGAGCAGTGCACCCCCGGGGGTGAGACCCAGGGCAGGTGCTCCAGGCCCTGGTCTTCTCCAGTGACGGACACTCCTGCCGCCTCTTCTTCCGCAGGGGAACTGTAGTTAAAAACTTACAGCTTATGGTTTCAGAAGCCACAGTAAAACAAAACGAAACCCATCTGCCACTTGCATTACTTTCTTGGTACAAAAAACTACCTTTTCCTTTTCTTTTTTTTTCTTTTTAGCGCCTAACTCGCAGCATATGTAAGTTCCCATTCTGAGGGTCACTAGCCTACCCCACGGCCACAGCAACGCCAGATCGGAGCCACATCTTCGACCTACACCACAGCTCACAGCAACATGGGATCCTTAACCCACTGAGCGAGGCCAGGGATGGAGCCGGCAACCTCATGGTTCCTAGTCGGATTCGCTTCCACTGCGCCTCGACGGGAACTCCACACACACGATTCTTTCCACCGAAACTAACTTTCACATCAGCGCTCCACTGCAAGAGACACCTGACTCTACAGGCAGGTACACCACCACCACCTACAACTTAGGGGGCGCTGGCGTGGCCCCAGAAGCTCGGGGACTGCACAGGTTGCAGGTCAGAGCAAGGGCCAAGGCAGAGTGGAAGCATGTGGGAGAAAGTTGAGCAATCAGAGCCTCCCCTGCTTAGATCCCCAGTTCTGAGAGCAGCGGTAAGGCCCTACTGCCCAGCCAGCGCCAGGGCCTCCCACCTGGGCCGGCCACGCAAGCGGGCGACGGTGAAGCACGGCGGGGCCGGGCCGGGACTGGGAAGCGGGTCGGGGTCCGACTCCCGTGGTGCGGGAGCTTAGGAAACCACACCCGCACGCGGGGACTCGTCCAAGGACAAGGTACGACCACAAAACAGCGAGACGCGGACACCGCCTCCGGAAACCGGAGGCGCAGTTCAATTACCGCACCTGGATCGCCCACACCTGCGGCGACCGGGTTCGCTCCGACTCGGGGGGAACCCGGCCCGGACACGCTCCCCACGGGAAGCCCACTGCCCCAGACGGGCTCGGAAACCCGCCCGGGCGCCGGGCCCTGCCCGGGGCCGGGCGGCCGGCGGGCACGGAGCCCGAGGCGAGGATCGCAGCGGCAGCCGCCCCGCTCCGGTTTCCCCGCCCGGGCCCGGGGGTGCCCGGCCCGCGCCCACACGCCCGCGGGGCCCGGCGTCTCACCAGGATGGCCTTGTCCTGCTCGGTGACCCGGCTCTGCTTCTTGCGGCCGAACAGGTTGCCCATGGCGGCCCGGCTCGCACCCCGGCCCCGCCGCCGGCCGAGCCCACGCCGCGCGGCCACCGTAGCCCGGCCCCGCCCACCGCGGCCCGGCCCCGCCCACTACGGCGGCCGCCCGGGGCCCGGCGCCGCAGAGCGCGGGTCGCGACCGCCCGCGGAGGGGCCCCGCCTGGAGGCGTGGCGGGGTGCGGCCGCGCGGCCCCGGGGGGCGCGGTTCGCGGCGTGCCCGGAGGGCCGCACCTGCGTGGTCTTCAAGACTGAACGTTCCCGCTCCCGCTCCGGGGGGACCCTTGCACTGTGACTGCGCGGCCCGACCCCTGGGCGGTCAGAAATCTTGCGCGCGAGTCCCTGCCCTGCTGGCTCTGCCCTCAAAACGCTGCCTTTAGTGGTTACGTCCCAGGGAGTCAGAGTGACCGCCGAACCGCCCTCGGGACACCCGGAAGGGGGACGCACGCCCCGCCTTCCCCACCTCGCTCTGCGCCCCCGGCCGGTGGGCAGACTCGGAGGAGCCCAGCTTCTGGTTTCGTGGCAGGAACCCCCCGCGGGGCATCGGGGATACCGGGCGGGGCGCCCCGCACACCTGCAGACTAGGCTTCCACCGTGTTCCTGTCTGGGGGGCTCGTAAGATGGCACCCAGCCCTGTTTGGTCACCCCAGCAGCCAGTCTGCCTGGGCTTGGTCACCTTTCTAGCAGCCCAGCAGCTCCTGGGCAGTGGGGAAGTGGTAAGGCAGGCCCATGAGTGCCCAGCGCTCAGCCCTTTCTGTGAAAGGAATTTGTTCAGAAGCAATGTCCCCCGGGCCCCATGATGGATCTCTCTCTCTCTCTTTTTTTTTTTTTGTCTTTTTGCCATTTCTTGGGCCGCTCCCGCGGCATATGGGAGGTTCCCAGGCTAGGGGTCTAATTGGAGCTGTAGCTGCCAAGCCTACGCCAGAGCCACAGCAACGCGGGATCGGAGCTGCGTCTGCGACCTACACCACAGCTCACGGCAACGCCGGGTCGTTAACCCACTGAGCAAGGGCAGGGATCGAACCCACAACCCTATGGTTCCTAGTCGGATTCGTTAACCACTGCGCCACGCCAGGAACTCCCCCATGATGGATCTTTAAGTCCAAACGGTGCCGCTGGCAGGAGTGCCCTGGGCGAGGGGGGCAAATCTGTACCCAGGATGAGAGCAAGTCACTGCCCCACGAGGGAAGGGTCCTCATTAGTCAACTTGCTGTCGGCAGGGCTGGCTGGTCCCCCAGAGAATGGTGCTGTCTGGGGCCCTCGGCAGTGGTGGCCAGGGGAGCCTCAGTGAGGGGAAGTCTGTGCTGCTGAGTCCCCCAAAGCCACTCTGTCCACTGACCGAGCACTGGCGTCGAGTGTGCACTGCGTCCACCCGAACTACTGAGCGCCTCCTGGACAGAGGAGGCTCAAGCCGCCTTCCCGGGGACCCAGATCTCTGCCCCCCCCCCCACGTCGCTGCCCCAGGTGTCCTCGTGACCCGTCTTCCAGTCCCGTTTCTTTCCAGTCCCTGATCATCCATTGCACCTCAGCAGCTGCCTGTGATTCACGGCAGATGAAACTTCTCGCCATGTCTCACTGCACACGTACAGGCGCGGGTCCGAGATGCTGCTGGTTCCCGTCCAGAGGCCAGCAGCGTGGTGGCCTTTGCTGTAAAGAGAGTCACACGAATTTCTTGGCTTCCCAGTGCGCGTGAGTTAGGTTGCTTACAGCCCCTCGTGGCTCGGTGGTAACGATCCCGACGAGTGATACCGGAAAGCTGGTACCGAGTCCGGGTTCCTGTTCACAGCGGCCGAAGAATGAACTCAAGCAAGCAAGCGGAGTCTTTATTAAAGAGAAGCAAACAGCCCCCGGGGCAGGCTGGGAGGGGGAGAAGGGCTCCCTTTTCTCTCTTGTCCTTTTAGCTCTTCAAGGTGGGGGGGCCACCAACATGGGGTCCCTCATGGGCCCTGCTTGATTACCCACATCAGTCCTTGTCCGAGAGGGTCTTGGGTGGAAATGCCCCCGGCTTTACGGTTTCTTTGTCCTCTTCTTTCCTTAGGTGGTCACCATTCCTCTCATTCCTTTTTATCCGTTGAGGAGTGGGCTAGAGACTTGCATTTCCCAGTCGACCAAGTCTGTGGGGAATGCACCTTTCCTATAACAAAGCACGGCCTGTGGAGGTGGCACTGCCTGGAGCCCTTAAGCCACAGAGGTTAATCAATATCCTTGTCAAAGGAATGTATTGGAGCCCACGCTCCTACACCAACTACCTGAGCTAACATTCTGCCTCACTAGCATCCATGAGGATGCAGGTTCGATCCCTGCGCTCAGTGGGTTAAAGGAGTCGGCTCTGCCGTGAGCTATGGTGTGGGTTGCAGACGCAGCTTGGCTCTGGCGTTGCTGTGACTGTGGCTGTGGTTAGGGCGGCGGCAACAGCTCCGATTAGACGCCTAGCCTGGGAAGCTCCATATGCCGCGGGTGCGGCCCTAAAAAGACAAAAAGTCCCCCCCCCCAAAAAAGGCAAAAATAAATAAATAAAATACTTTATTGCTAAAAAAAAAAAAAGCCAGAACAGTTACGACAGAGTCCTACCTCAACTTCCTACACTTTGAATTATTACACTTCACAGACTGCGGTTTGTACAGTTGAGGCCTCGGGACAGCCTGCGTTAAGCAATGCTACCGGCACCATTTTTCCAACCGCATTTGCTCACTTCTGGCCTCTGTCTCATGTTGATAATTCTCAAAATGCTTCACACTTTTTCATTATTGTATTTGCTAAGCGATCTGTCATCTGAGATGTTACTACTGCGACCCACTGAAGGCTAAGGTGATGGCTGGCATTTTTAGCAATAAAGGGTTTTTTTTTTAATAGTCCTTTTTTTTCTTTTGATGGCTGCACCTGCGGCATGTGGAGGTTCCCAGGCTAGGGGTCGAACTGGAGCTGCAGCTGCCGGCCTAACCACAGCCGGATCTGAGCCATGTCTTCAACCTACACCACAGCTCTCGGCAATGCTGGATCCTTAACCCTCGAGCCAGGCCAGGGGTTGAACCCGCATCCTCATGGATACTAGGTGGGTTCTTAATCTGCTGAGCCACAATGGGAACTCCAGCAATAAAGTATTTTTAACTAAGGTATGCATGTTTTTGCAGACACAATGCTATTGCATTCTTAACACAGTATAGTGTAAACAACTTTTATATGCCTTGGGAAACCAAAAAACCCATGTCACTCCGTATTCAGTTTATTGCGGGAACCAAATGCACAGCATCCCCGCGCTCTGCCTGTGGGAACAACAGAGGTCACGAATCACAGGTCACATGACAAACAACAGTAATGCAGAAGTTTTAAATATCGCTAGAAGTTCCACGAAGTGAGCACTCTCGGAAAAATGGCCCCAACAGACTCCCCGGATGCAGGGTTGTCACAAACCTTCCCCGCGAAAGGACGCGGTGTGTGCGAAGGGCCACAGAGCGAGGTGTGCCTGCGGCGGACGACCCGGAGAACCGCTTGGTCCTGTCTGCCGCGGGGACTCCATCGCTGCCCCCGGGTCCCTCCCGAATGGCCTGGAACGCTGGCCGTGGCCCTGCTCACTTGGCGGGCTGTGAGAACCACCCAGGAGGCCATGCGAGAGAGGCCGATGCTGTTTGTGGCATCGCAGGGCTGTCACAGCGGACCGCAGGCCCTGCGTCAGGCCTGGGAAGGTGGATGGTTGGCCAGGCCAGGTCAAAGCCAACGGCTCCTGGTGCTCTTTGCAAACTGGGAGGGAGGGAAAAAGCACTCGCCAGGCCATGTGTGCCGGGGGTGTGTTGCTTTGCTCCAGAAAAAAAGTGCTGTTTGTGGGACCCCAGTGGCAGCTGGACTCACCAACAAATGATGTTTACAACAAGCCACAGCCACCCTGCAACATGTCCAGTCCGTAGACTCAGGAACTGGGGAGACAGCTGCAGGGTGGGTCAGGGGGCTGATGGGCCTCCCTGTGAGTCAGGCTGGGGCTGCGACCCCCCCTACCCCTGACCACCATACATCCCCAGGCTGTGGTCACTGTGGTGTTTGGGGTCCCAGGAAGTAGCACCTGTGGACAGCGGGGCCCTCGCCTCTCCCCAGTGCACCGCTACTTTGCTAAGCAGGTGCGGGAATGGGGGTGAGTTTGCGGAATTGCGCACAGCAGGTCTTCCCTGGGGGGAACCCGGCCCCTCAGTCACAAGGCACCCGCGGTGGGATGGACTGGGTGGTGGGGAGACCCACTAAGGAGCCTCGGGCCAGCCCCCCCACCCTGGGGAGAAAGTGCTGGAGAGAAAGGGGAGCCCTCTCCGTGGGCCTGCAGTGTCACCCTGGTAAGGGACTGACACCGCCCCACGGGGCTCGCTGGCGAAGGAGGAATGTCCCTACAAGCTGGCCAAGACCAGTGTCCCCAGTGAGCTTACTTATGGCAGGAGTGACACTCTGTGACTTCCGAGCCCTCCACCAAAGCCCGTGAAAGGAGCCAGTCCTTACAGACCCAAGGGATGCTGTCCTCTGAAAAGACAATAAAGCAGAAACTATGCTTTTGACAATATTTTAAGAAAGTATTATCTTTCAAGTGTTAGATCACTTTTTTTTTTTTTTGGCTTTTTAGGGCCACACCCGAGGCATATGTCAGAAATTCAGTGCTTCCAAACCTTGGACACGGTGCAGGTTCCCGGGGCCTGCCAGCTTTCAGAGATTTGAGTTTGCAGGAAGAGTTTGCCAAGGCGACCTCTCCCCCCGCCAGAGTGGCACCTGCTGGGCTCCATCGCCGCCCCTGCACCTCTTCCACCATCCCCTGTTCAGAACACTTCCTGCTGGAGCAAAGTGGCCTGGAAGCCCGATGGGAGGTGACAACGGGGTGACCCTTCCGTGACCTGCAGAGCCGGGGAAGCAGGTGGTGAGCAAGGGCGGCCTTGCCGGCCGTGTGCACACAGGTGTTGCCGTCCAGCAGGCTTTGCGAGCTGGGGTCGCGGCCCAGGGAGCACGTGGCCGGACCTGAATCTCCACCAACTCAGACCACGGCCCCTGCCCCTCCTCTGCCCCCTTCGCGGCCTCCCAGGCGCCCAGGCCCCCGCTCCCAGATAAGGGCTCTGATTGGCTCCCCCTCGGGCCAATCATCTGTGGCCGTGCGGGTTTGGACTGATGATTGGCCCAGCCGGGGTTTTGCGCCCCTCCTGAGCCAATCCAGTGCCTAAGAGGGTGGGCCCTTGCGGACAGGACGGAGGGAAGTTCCTCCCAAACAGGTGCTTTCTTTTTTTTCTCTTCAATGTTGTTGGCCTATAGTTGATGTACGATGTTGTATTAGTTTCAGGTGCGCGGCAGCGGGAATCAGTTACACAGACATTTGCCCTCTCTTCTTTCCCATAAACGTCAGTACAGAGTATTGAGTAGGGTTCCCTATGCTCTGGGGCAGGTCCTTGTGAGCTGTTTTATATACAGCGCTGTGCGTGGTTAATCCCACCCTCCCAGTCTGCCTCCCCCCACCGCTTCCCCTTGGTGACCGTAAGTTTGATTTTGAAATCTGTGAGTTTGTTTCTGTTTTATAAGTGAGTTCTCTCTCTCTCTCTCTTTTTTTAAGGGCCCCACCCGTGGCATATGGAAGTTCCCAGGCTAGGGGTTGAATCGGAGCTGAAGCCTCCGGCCTACGCCACAGCCACAGCAATGCGAGGTCCAATGAGAGGTGTGTGCGACCTTCAAGCAGCTCAGGGCCAGACCCTTAACCCACTGAGGGAGGCCAGGGACCCAACCTGCATCCTCACGGATACTAGTCAGATTCGTTTCCGCTGAGCCACTATGGGAACTCCCTATAAATGAGTTGTGTTGTATCATTTTTTAATTAGATTCCACTTATAAGTGATATATCAAAACAGGCACCCTTCAAGGACGTGAAGCGTCAGGAGTGCTGGGACAGGCTCCTCAGTGTGGGTCATGATGGTGCCTGGTTGGGCCAGGACACCCTGGGGAGGTCGAGTTGGGGTGCTGCATGTTAAAAGCTGTCACGGTCCTGGTGGGGGAGGAGTCCCAAGGTCAGGGGTCCTGGGGGGCCAGACTAAGGATGTGCGGAAAACAAGGGGTGAGCCAGGGAACATTCTGGAAGAAGTCAGTAGAATCCAAGCCAAATCCTAGGCTTGGGTGTGAGCCCAGGAAATGGTGCTGAAGACACAGATGAGGTGTTGGCGGGACCAGCTGCATGGATGCTACGTGGGCACAGTGGGTGGCACAGCCCTGGGTGCAGGCCAGTGGGAGCCCCCAGGGTGGGCGTCCTGGGAAGGGGGACATCCTGGGGAAAGGGAGGCGCTCAGAGAAGCCGTGGGGGGCAGGGCACGGAGGGGTTGCAGGAGAGGCCCTGCCTGCTGGTGACCTCCAAGGACCTGTGTGAGTGGGGATGCTGGGACACGGTTGTACAATGGCGAGCCCTGCGGTGGCCACATGGTGGCGCTGCAGGACAGCCTGGCTGCCGTGCAATAACAGGGACCTGGGATGTGGGCGGGCTCCCAGCGGGGAGGCGCTGGTACCCGCATCCTAGCACCCCCGCACCCCACCCCATCAGGCACCGGCAGAAACACCGGCCACCTGGTACCCCAGCACCTTGCACAGTGACCCCTGGGGGGCTTGCAGGAAGGTGGGTCCAAGAAGGCCAGGTCGGATGGGAGGGCCTGCCATGGGTCTGCCTCGGCTAGGAGAAGCCATCTGTCTGTCGAGTCGTCCGCTCACCCGACCACCCCACCCACTCATTCAGCACTCAGCACGTGCCCACCCTGCTCTGGGCACTGGGGTCCCTATTGCCATGGGGCTTGCACATGACAGGGGTCAAGGGTGACACGGTGCTGTGGTGGGGGTGGAGGGACATGGAGTCAGGGAAGGCTTCCTTGAGGAAGCGGCATCTGCTCTCAGGAGCTCTCCAGACAGAGGGACAGTGAGGGACTGTCGGGACAGGAGGGGGCCCGCAGGGGAGGGGGAGGGGGAGGACCCACTGCAGCTGCAGTGGCCCCAGGAGGAGTGATGGGGGCCCGAGCCGGGCGGGGAGGCAGACAGGGCCAGGAGCTTCGAGAAGGTGGGTGGAGGGCTCGCTGCCTGCCCGACTGGAGCCAGATGCTGCTCAACATTGTGTGTGTGGCCACGGGGAGGGGCTGGGTGGCTGAGACCCTGGCCACAGCGCGGGGCCTTGGAGCTGCCCGGTGTGGGCGGCCGGCCGGGATCTCAGAGTCCGGGCTCCATCGTCCTGCAGAGTCCTGCCCTCCCTCTGGACTTACTGTTTCCCATGAGCAAAGCCCTAATTCACACCTGGAACGGCCCAAAAATGGGCTCCAGGGCCACCTGTGTCATTTTGTCATTTCTTAAAATCGAGGTGAAGGAGTTCCTGCTGTGGCGCAGTGGGTCAAGGCTGCAGCTTTGCTGCCACAGTGGTGTAGGTTCCATCCTTGCCTGGGAAATTCGATATGCCCCGGGCGTGGCTGGAAAAGAAAAAATTGAGGTGACACTGACGTCATGTCCTGTCAACCATCTGAGGTGTCCCCTTCAGTGGCCTTTAGCGCATTCACAGCCTGTACCCCCCCGCCTCCCCGCCTGGTTCCAGATCGTTCTCACCACTCCAGAGAAGCACCCCCACCTGTTAAAGAATCGCTCCACCTCAGTCTCCCCCCGTCCCTGGGACCCCTGACCTCCTGTCTCTGCGACGTGCCTGTCCGGGACGTTTTCCCTTGACCGCGTCGTGTGGCCGCCATCGGCTTCTTTGCATCACGTTGTCCACATCCAAGCCCGTGCTGCGGTCTCTCAGTGTTTCTGTGGTCCCAACAGTCCCCTGTGCGGATTTGCCACACTGATTATCCGCTTGCAGAACTGGCCTCTTAATTTCCTCTTCTGATTGTTCGTTGCTGGTGTGTCGTTTCTTTCTCGTCCAAAGAATTCAGCAAACAGAGAAAGGGAACTCCGTGTGGGTTCTGTCTTGGCTTTGGCTGTGGTTGTTGCTGGAAGCTGCCACCTTCCTGGTGGAGCTGGGCTCCCTCAGTGTAGCCACCAGGCCACTCCTCCTGCAGGGCAGGGCGCTGGTGACAAGTCCCTTCCCCACATTTGGGGGGACCCCTCCGGGGGCCCCGTCTCATGTCTGTGTGGGGAGGCACAGGGCAGGCTCTGCTGGCCCAGAACTTGGGCCCCCTCTCCCCCGTCACCCCCCCAGCCCCTGGTGGTGGCTTGACCCTCAGCTCCTATGTCACACAGCGGGCAGTGCAGGGTTGGTGAGTCGAATGCCTCACCTGGATTCCTGATCTTCAGCCACGTGTCCTGTGCATAGTTTCGGTGCAGATCTTAGGATGTGCCAGCTGGCTGGGGAGAGGGGTGGGGACAGGAAGCCCACCCCTGACCCTCTGGCAAAGGCTGGGCCCTGCCAGGTGGAGGCAAAGGAGACTTCTGCCCCAGTTCAGACCAGGGGCTCCCGGCGTGTCTGTTCCAGCTGGGGCCACTGGTATCCTCGGAAACCTGGGGCTCCTGGCCCCTCCCCACTCACTTCGCCTCCCACGGGGCTGGGGCAGGGCTGCAGGGAGTCTGGGGGCTTGGACTTCAGCCGAGTTTAGGGGACACAACTGGGCCCATCCCAGCAGCCCCCTCTTGCCCTCAGCTGCCCCAGGCTATGAGGCATTGGGCGCTTCTCAGGCCACTCAGGCCCCTGACCAGCTCCTTCCTTTTAGGCACACTGCTCTCTGCGCTGAGCTCCCAGGGACAGAACAAGGGACCCTAGCGGGAAAACACTGCTCTCTGCTGCAGCCCACGGTGCAGCCGAGACAACGCTGGGTACCCTTCTTGTTTAAAAGAAACAGTAATTTAATGCAGGAGCTCCAGCTGCTCAGACCCTGGGTTTCCATGGTGACGGCTCCCCTCCCCACGGTGGCACGGGTGCAGTGCTGGGGACCCCGCCTCCCCGCAGCCTCCCTTGTGCGCGGGGCCCGGGGCCTCCCCGAGGACACCCCGCATCCACCCCCTCCGCCTGGCCGAGCCCCCTCTCCCGGCCGCTGGGCCCTGCTGGCGGGGGACCTGTGGACAGGGGAGTGGTCAGCAGATGAAGCCTCCCAAGTCCTGGGAGCAGAGACTTTGTTAGGTTAAGGTCGCCTCGTCCACTCTGACGCCAGGAGACTGTCCTGCATTATCCGGGGCGGGGTGGGGGTGGTGTCATCACAGGGCCCTTGAAGGTGGGGGCGGAGTTGGCATCAGGGTTGCCATGTGAGAAGAGGCCACCGCGCTCCTGGTTCTGAGGGAGGCGGAGCCGTGCGCGAGCCAAGGGATGCGGGCAGATTCTAGAGGCTGGAAGAGGTAGGACTCGATTCTCCCCACGAGGTCCTGGAAGGCACCCTGCCACCTCCTCGGGGCTCCCCAGGACACGCAGGGCAAGTCTGTCAGCCGACACGCTAGTGGTGCCTTGCTGCCGGGGCTCACAGGGGCTCCGCTGGTCTGGCACCGGGGCTGGGCATCCCCTCCTTCCGGAGCCCTGGCCCCCCTTTTCCCCATGTGCCCCTGCCACCAAACCCCTGGTGACAGCCCCCCTGGCTGCCCCTTATCCTTAGCCAGGACAGTCCTGTCCAGCCCGGTGAACCCGGTTCACTTGCTGTCACCCCGCTGGGCAGCTGCGCATGGCCAGTACCTGGGACCACCCGCCTCCCCGCCCACCACCCCGAATGGAGGTCTTTCCGGGCCCCTTGGGGTCGGATGCCCGGCTGGGAGCCCGGTTCCTGCCACCACCCCACGGACGTGGCTTTGGTGAGTTACCTAATGCCCAGGCCCCATTTCCCTTCATGGGGCGACAAGAGCCAGACTCGGGAGGTGTGGGGTGTGACTGAGGGGCTGTGACCCCGTGGGCCTGCTGAGTGCGTCCGCAGGAACGTCCCCCCCCAACCTCAGGAAGCACCCGGGGCCGGCAGGGCCTGCAGAGCTGGGAGCGGATCTGTGGTCAGGAGCCGCATGTATGTGTGTGTTCACGTGTGTGTGTGTGCAGGTGCACACTGCAGGTCCCGCCTCCATGGGGGAGACACCTGGGCCACTGCGGGGGGGCCCCGAGGAATCACGGCCAACAGCGAGGGCCTTCCAGGCTGGGGTCACAGGGGACGCTGGCTGAGGATGGAGTTGGGGTCCCCGAGCTGTAGCCAGGGGCGGGAGGGTGGCTTCTAACTGCAGGTGGTAAATCAACCCCGTCGTGGGGCGTCCCTCCGGGAGCCGTGCTCACGGACACGAAGGCGGCCCCAAGGGGGGCGAGGGCTGAGCCCGGCCCCCTGGAGCCTGCAGGCCAGGAGGGCAGGCCCTTGGCAGGAGGTGGGCCGTGGCTCGGATGACCCAGGGCCACCTCGAAGACAGAGCGGCCGGGGCCTCCCTGTGGCCAGCGTGTAGCACGTCACCGCTACGGCTCTGCTCCCAGCCCGGCCTGCGGGTTCGGATGCCGCGGGCGCGGCCGAGCAGAAGGAGCCGCCCGCCAGCCCTCTGCACGTCCTCGTCTTTTATTAAGCTTATTGTCCTCGCTCTCGCGCTACAATTCCCTCCTTCGTCAGTTTTTCGGTTCTCGTTTCGGTGAAATAAATAGAGATAAAGAAAGCTGGGTGGCGCTCTCTCGAGCCTCGGTCATGTCATGATTGAATTTCCGCATCAGCCTGCGAGGGAGCCCCCGCCAGGGCCTTCGCGCTTGGCCAGGGGAAGGTTCTGTCTCAACACGAACGGAACAGAACCGCGCGTGAGCTCAGACGCCGGACTGGGGCCGCCTTGAGTCGGTTGCGGGTGGTCAGCTCTGCGTCTGTGGGTGGAGCTCAGGTCCTGGAAGGTTCCAGAGTCACCGCCAGGAGCGCTTGCGGAGCTGACCAGTTGTGTGGGCGGGGGGGCTGTGCTTTCTGTTCGCCCCCAGAACGTGGTGGAAGCCGCCCCAGACACCTTCTCCCGGGAGCTGGCACGGCCTCCGCCCTGTCTCGCCCACCCAGGCTGTCCACACCTGCGCCATCCCCCTGGGAGACACCCCGGGCTCAGGCGGGGCCACCTCCCAGCGCAGCTCGTACCCTCCCACTGTTAGTGGCCTCTTAGTGGCAAAATTAGCTAAGCCGGCTTCCTCCTCTATCTCTGAATAATCCTGATTCCCAAGGAAAATGGAAAAAATGCTTTTCGAATATCATCATTGTGGTTGTGTCTTATGTTTCAGGCGTGGCTGCTCGGCGCCCTGTTGCAGACACAGGGGACGGGGGGACGGGGGGGGCGGCCCCTCCACCTGTGCCCCTGCGATGCGTGTGGGGCCCGGAGCAGCCGCACTTGAGGGAAGCCCGCGTGTGGCCCAGGGCGGCGGCTGCTCGGCCAAACTGCCTCTCCTTCCCAACCAGGGCTCCTGCTGAGGGAGGAGACAGGGTGGCCGAGAGGCCTGGGCGCTGCCGCTTCTCTGCAGCCGCCGTCCTCTGCTGGGTCTGGAGCCCCCGCCGCAGCCAGGGCGCCGGGGAGGCTGGCTTCGCCCACAGCCTTTGCAGACTAATGCTTTGTGTCGCTTAGAAAGTAAAATGAGTGTGTTTCCCCCTTAAAAACCTCCTCCTCCGACGGGGCGGGAAGGGGTCTGGGGTGTACGGCCACCATCGTGTCCTTGGGAGCCGGGTCTCAGCAGAGATGCGCCCGTCACACCAGGGGCCCCAGCAGAGCCCGTTCCCCTGGGCTTCCGGGCGTGACAGCGAAGACAGACAGACAGACAGACAGCGCGGGCCCTCTGAGCCCTCAGCAGCCGGGTCGGGCCCGTGTCCAGGGCGGCGCGGCGGGCCCTCGGTGCACGCGCGGCCGCGGGAGGCCGCTATCTGACGCGCTTCTCCACCGAGTACACGGAGATGTAGTAGTCGTTGCTGCCCACGGCCAGGTGAGGCTGCGGGAGGGGCGGGCAGTGAGCCGTGGGGTGCAGGCCGCCCCCCACCCCGCGCCCCCACCTCTGCCCGGGGTGGCCCCCCCCAGGGACAGGGACACACGGCCGGTGGCCGCCAGTGGACAGGCGCCAGGTCCCAGGGTCTGGGCCGCTCCCCCTGGCGGCCAAGTACCCGGAGGCTGGTGACCCTCTGGGCCCAGGGCCGTCTCAGGGCCACGGGCCCCGGGAGCCCTGCCCACCACGGCGCCCGTCCCCGCACCCCCCACCCCGTCCCGGCGGGGCCACGCACCCAGTGGGGGTGGAAGGCCAGGCAGCTGATGGCGCCGACCCGCTGGCCCATGAAGCCGTCGTAGTACTTGATGTTGCTGATGAGCTCCCCGCTGCCGTTGTAGATGGCGGTGAACTGGTTCATGGAGCCGCTGCAGACCACAGGGCCGAGGGCCGAGGCGGGATCAGGCCCCGCGGCCAGGCCAGGCAGGCGGGAGCAGCTCGGGCCGCACCCACGTCCCCGGGGTCCCCCGCCCTCGCCCCTCTGTTGCCCCGGGGGGGCCGGGAGCCTGCGGGGTGGGGGCTGGGGGGGCGCTTACCATGCAATCAGGTCTGCCTGGGGGTGGATGTCCAGCGCCGTCAGCCCCTTCACGATCTGCAGGACATTCACGGACTCCGGCATCCGAGGGTCAAAGAAGCGCACGTCCCCGTTGACGCTGCCGAGAAGGGTCGAGGTGACGCCAGGCTGGGCCCACGCGCCGCTCAAGGCCACGGCCGCCTGGGCCTTCAGAGCATCCAGTGAGGGACCCCACCCCGCCTGGGCGGCACACGGGCCCGCCCTGCCCACCGTGGCAGCCAGGACGGCTGCCCAGCCCCTGTAGCCCTCCCGGGGCCAGAAAGGGCCAGCGCTGCCGCGGCACCAAGCAGCGGAGCAGACAGGGAGGCTGGGAGCTGTTGGGTCCTTTCCGGCCGGAGACGGCCTCCCCCGCTGCCCTCGGCGGGGCGGGCAGCGGCCACGAGCTAGGATCTGTCCTGGCATTACAGCCAAGGGAAGAGCTTCTCTTTGAAGAAATGGTGGCTTTGTGACAGGACATCACATGTGCCGTCCCTCTGACGGGCCGATAAATACTCGCGGCTCTCAGCACAGGACTGACAGGCGCAGGAACGCACCGACGGAGGGGACGGACCCTCGGCCCGCGGCTGCCGCCGCCGCCTCCTGGGGACGGCTGTGCCCAGGCCGCCGTGCACCCGCCCCGTCGCCCCCCGTCCCAGCCTGAGCAGCCCTGAGCTCTCCGGCCCGTCCCGGAGCCCAAGTTAACTCCCACCCTGAAGTGCCACTGTCCCCAGCTGTTTAAACGCCGGGGACACACCGTCGAGGGACGGAAAACGCGGCTCTCACGGCAAAGTGTCTGGTGACGGTTCCACGCCCGTTACCTGACGCTCATGATGCGGCCCTCGGGGTGCTTCTGGAGGTGGGCCTTCACCACCCAGGCCGTGTGCTCCCGGTAGGTCATCACGCGGCTGGAGGGAGGAGCGCGGGTCAGGGCTTGGGGACAGCTGCGCGGATCCCTGACACTCCGAGGAACCAGGGCCGGAGGCGGGGGACGGCCTTTCCCGCAGAGGGGACTGAGCATTTATTTAAAGTGTCTGGGGTCCGCCCCCCCTCCTTGAGGCCACCCACCTCCCTGGGGGCCCTGTGGACACCGCGCCCTCCCAGGGCCTGGGCACGGCCAGCGCCCCCAGCCCCCACCCACAACCTCGCATGCCACCTCCCAGCCTGTGGGTTTGAGGGTCAGGACCAGGAACCCCAAACTCCAAGGCAGTTGAGACAGAGGGACACAGGGGCCCCTTCCTGGGAGGCGTGAGCCAGGAAGGTGGGGGCAGGGAGTGACGCCCGGGGAGGCATCCAGGACACCAGGCACTCGTGGCACACACGTCTCTGTCCTCAAACCCCAGGCCGGGGGGCGCGCTCTGGAGACCCCTGCCCTCCCTCAAGGCCGCCCCCAACCCCCTTCTCAGCTCCAGCTGCCGCTCTGCCGCCGGCCCAGGACAAGCTCTTTCTTTTTTTTGGCTGCGCCTGCTTTGTGCAGAAATTCCCCCGCCAGGGATTGAACTCGCGCCACAGCAGCAACCTGAGCCACTGCAGTGACAACTCTGGATCCTTAATGTGCTGAGCCACCAGGTAGCTTTTAAAACACCAGTCTGATTGCGACTTGACACACACACTGTAAGATGCCCCCACAGTCAGTGACTTCAGCACGTTCTCGGGATTGTGCGACTGTCGCACCAACTTTGGGGTACGTTCATCACCCCCACAAGAAATCTGTTCCCCACCTCCACGACGGCTGCTGTTGGTGGGTGATGTGGCTTCTCAGGGGGGACCCGCCCAGAGAGACCTGCAGCGAACAGGAGAGCCAGGGGCTGCCAGGCCACAGAGGTGGGAGCTGGGCCCACCCACCCTGCCCAGCCCCCCACTGTGCCCCCCAGAGCCACACGCTCTTCCTGCCGCATCGCCAGCCGCGCTCCTGCCCTCAGGCCCAGCTCAGTCCTGGCCCCACCATCCCCTCCCACGAGGGCTCCTTCACCTCCTGGCTGCACAGGTGCCCGCCCGCTGCTCCCAGCCGCGGGCCAGGCCTGCTTTGGGGACAGGATGGGTGTCAGCAGACAGCCCGGGAGCCCAGGATGGCCAGGCCTGCGCTGTGGCAGAGTTCGGCCGTCTACCAGCTGTGTGTGACTGGTCGCTGGAAAGCAGCCCAGGGCGGAGCGGCGCCCACGCGTGTCCCTGACTCCGTCTCCTTGGCGGGACGTGCTCCGTGCTCAGGTGGGGAATGGAGCCTGGGCCCTGCCCACGCGCGTGTTCCAAACGGCCCGTGCACGGCGGCTGGGAGGCCATGCTCTCCGCGCGCTTGGGACGTGGGCCCCAGCGGAGGGAGTGGAAGGCGCGACCCAATTACCACTCGCTGAGCGCCATCCTCCGGTCGTAGACGCGGATGGAGCCGTCGCCGAGCCCGGCCACGATGAGGGAGCGGCGGGAGTCGCAGGACAGGCTCGTCACGCAGCTGTCGGCCCCCGTGGGGATGTCCTAGGGCCAATGGAGAGCCCTTGAGGCCCCTGGGCGTCAGCCCCCCAGGGCTGCAAAACCGCAGGGTGCAGCAGGCTTTCCCACCTCCCCCTCTGCTCTGAAAAGGGAGACAGGGCGTCTCAGCAGGAGGAAGCCTCGTGGGCTCCCTTCCAGCCCCCGATTAGGTCGGGGGTGGGTCCAGGAGGAATCCTGCCACCCGCAAACCACGCGGCCGTCTTTCCTCCCACAGCTGTGACCGATGGAGAAGGGCGGAGGCCTGAGGGGCACCTGAGAGCGCAGGGCCCGCAGGGGAAGGCCCTCTAGTGGGGGCAGGGCGGACTGCTCCCCCACGGAGGGTGGGGCCCCTTTAAAAGCGGGAAGCCCGCCTGGCAGAGCCCCCACCCCCCCACCCCCGCACACAGCCTGCTCGGAGCACCTGCCGCGTGGGCGGGCGGGGGCTGTGCGCACACAGGCCTCGCCCGGGGTCCGCCGGGCAGCCTGGTTACCTGCACCTTCATCTCGCGGTCTGTGTCCCAGATGCGGACGATCCGCACGTCTCCCGAGCTCACGAGGAGGCCCGTCTCCTGCTCCCAGTCCACCACCATCCCGGCTCCTGCACAGACACAGACGGCGCGGCCGCTCAGCCAGCGCGGGGCACAGCTCAGAGCCCCTCCTGACTCCCGCTGGGCCCAGGCGGCTGCTGGAGGAGCAGCAGGGTCCCAGGCCTGTGGGTCCAAGATGCCCGCTTCCCGGACCACCTGGGCACGGCAGGCAGGTCAGAGGCGGGGAGGTGCGCGTCCCCAGGGGGTGGGCTGCGGCTGAGCCCCGGGCAGCCCTGCCCCACGCTGGGCCTGGGCACAGACGAGCAGGCGCCATCAGCGCTGCTAAGGGCTGTACGCACACCTCCCTGGAGAGGCTCTAAGATATGATTTAATTCAGGTTGTTTCACCGTTAAGGATTTCGAACGCACAGAGAAACACGCTAGAAATCCCTGGACCCGCCACCCAGATCTCACAGCTGCTGCTGTTTTGCCATGTTTTTCTTTTCTTTTTCTTGAAAAGAAGTGAAATTTAACACCTAGTGCAAGGTCGGTCCCCTTGCCTGCCTTGTCCCCCGCGGGGACACGGGTCCAAAGCCATGCACCGTATCACCCACATTCCAAAACACGTTGCTCGTTTCAAATGAGGGTATGTTTTCCAGAGACTTGCGCTTCTCCTGTCATGTCATGTTTTGAGGGTTTGTCCAACTGGACAGATGCGGAGCTGGTTAATCTCACTAAACTTCCGGGTAATGTGCCCTTTGCACCACGAGCCCGCCGTTCCCGGGATCCCCGGCTTTGTAACACACGCCCCGACGTCTCCACGCGCCCTGGGCGCAGGGAGGAGGCAGCACGCGGAGGGGGACCCGTCACGTCTGTGCGCTGCACCAGCCCAGGTGAGGCCCCGTCGCCCCAGAGCAGGTGCCGGTCTGCAGTCTCAGCAGAAATGGACACGAGGGGTGGTTTCCCCAAACCCTGCTCTGCGCTGCTGCCTTTTTCAGTTTACCAGCTGCGTCTGTTTTAGTACATATTCTGACACTGAGGGTTTAACTCAAGATTTTGCCAATATCATCTCCTATTCTATCACTGATGCTATAACTTCATTTATGTCTTCTTTTGGTCATGTCGGAAAGTTAAGTCACCTTGGTTTTTTCCTGTTGTTCTTTTGCTTTTGGGCCACATCCGAGGCACATGGAGGTTCCCAGGCTAGGGGTCCAGTCGGAGCTAGAGCTGCCGGCCTACACCACAGCCACAGCAACGCAGGACCCAATCTGCGTCTGCAACCTACACTACGGCTCGTGGCCACACTGGATCCTTAACCCACTGAGTGAGGCCAGGGCTGGTACCTGCATCCTCATGGGTACCAGTCGGATTTGCTTCCACTGCACCACGATGGGCAGTCGGCAGCTCCCAGGTTTTGCTCTGTGGCTTCCCCACCTCTCTGTGGGTGCCTGCTCCGCTCCTGACTTCCTGCGTTGGATGGGGTGACCGTCACCTGTTCTTCTCTGAAATGCCCCTGAGGGCACGGCGCTCCCTGCAAGTGCCCGCGGTCTCCTGAACGCCAGCCTCTCACTGTTCCTGTCGCTTCGGGTCCCCACTCTGGTCTGAGCCCACAACTCTCACTCCCAGCGGGGCCCCCGTTCTGCCCAGGCCCCCAGAGTCTGAGCTCCACGTGGTGGCAGGCGGGTTCTCCTGATGGGTGGCTGGGCCTGCGCCCGAATTGGCCTCTCCTGCTGTCTGCGCGGGACCCCTTCTTGACCATGTGAGGTGACGACTCACCCTGTTCCGCCTCCTCCCCATTCCAGGCCAGCGCCTCACACGCGCCCTGCCTGCCTGGCTGGCTGACGGCAGCCACGTCTGCCCCACAGACCGTCAGCTCCACGTAACAAACAGACGCGCAGTCTCCCTTTCAGAAGTCTCCCCGCTGCGATGCTCTGACCCCGGCGAGGAGGAAACACCCTGCGTGCCAGAGAGCCACCTGCTGGTGACAAGGCTGCAGCTGTGTCCCCAGAGTCAGGACCAGCAGGGGAGAGGGCAGGGCACGTGACCCCTCTGTCCAGGAGAGCCCAACCACACTGCCACCAGTCAGCCCTCAAGCAGAGCCAGCCCCTCTGCCACCCCATGACCTGTCTGGGGTGCCCGACCTGAGGATGTGCCCACCCAGGACCCTGGAATCTGCCGGCCGCTGCTGGGGCGGCCTGTTTTCAGGTGTCCTCAACAGGCCACCTGGAGCTCCGTGGATCTGACGAGCGGTCCTCTGATGAAAGCCTGGGGCCAGCTGGCATCCGGGAGGCTCTGGGGTCACAGGAAGAAGCTGGAGAGGGCAGGGGGCGGGCAGAGACGACACAGGCCTGGAGGGGTCTCAGCCCCACACCCAGGAGAAGGCGGGGAGGGCACTGCTGCTCCCCACGGGGCGAGAAGGCCACCCTGGCCTCGGAGAGAAGGGCCGGTGGCTTCCTTCTTGCTGTGCCCCCTTCGTGGTGGATTCAGAGCCTGTGGGAGCCCCGTCTTAGGGCCCTCCCAGTGGCCTCATTTCCATGGAACCCCTGTCAATGCAGCCGCCCGAGTGCGGGGGGCCAGGGCTCCGGCTCGGGGGTCTGGGGGGTGCAGCCTGCCCAGCCGGCCTCAGCGTGTCCAGCTGCCTCCAGGCTCGGAAGGTGCGTCCACTCGGCCACCCCGGGGCCCTCACCGTGGGGTGGATGCGTGTCATCTGAGCTCTGAGTCCCTTTTTAAATCTAGAGTCTCTGACGCGGACCACATTCCGGTTTAAACCAGTTCCGAGGCACGAAGCCAGTGGGACTAGAATGCGACTCCAAGCTCACCCAAGTCGGGAGGCAGGTGCCTGGGAGCAGGCAGCCCAGCTCAGGCTGCCCGCTTGGCTGTGCACCCAGGACACTGCTGGAGGTCTGAGGTCGCGGCCGTCCTGCTGCCCAGGACCGAGGGTGGCCGCTGGCCTCCCCGCTGGAAGCCTGCCCCGGCCAAGATGTGCCCTGACCTTCAGATGCAGCAGAGAGGCCCTGGCTCCTCCGAGGTGGTGAGAGATGGTAAAAAGGGGACACGCCCTTCCTCATGTTTGAGCCCAGGGCTGCGACCGGCTAAGACTCGTAACAGGACAGAGGGCAGAGTCCAGCCACTTTGCTCCTGGGGGGACCCCTCCCGGTCCCCTGGGCCTTTCCTGGTTCTCAGAGCAGCTGGGCTCCCCCCACCTGCCCTCCCCATCCTGGCTGCTCCTTGAGGACACGGCGGAGGCCAACTGGCTCTGGGCCCTGCTCACGGCCCAGCTGCGTCCAGGCGACAGACACTAACAACGGACCAAAGGCTCAGGGTTTATGTCCCGTTCACACACACCAGTGCCGGACCATCTGTTCCTGCTTCCTCCACGCGCTGAACCCCCACAAGCCGCAGGCAAGCAGGGACAGGGCCGCCCGGTCTCCTGCTGCCCAGGCCGCAACCATGAAAGGCGTCTCTGGCCCCTTCCAGCGTCTCGTCACTTCTCTGAGGACCAGGGGGCTCTTGCTGAGAATGCTGCTGGCGCCTGGGACTGAGATGAGGCAGTCTTGGGTTTGCTCTTTTCTTCGTCCTTTTTGCTTTTTAGGCCTGCACCCTCGGCATATGGAGGTTCCCAGGCTAAGGGTCTAATTGGAGCTATAGCTGCCGGCCTCCACCACAGCCACAGCCACGCCAGATCCGAGCCATGTCTGCGACCTACACCACAGCTCACGGCCAACGCTGGATCCTTAACCCACTGAGCGAGGCCAGGGATCGAACCCACGACCTCATGGTTCCCAGGCGGGGTTGTTTCCACTGCGCCACGATGGGAGCTCCAGGGTTTGGTCTTCTGTCTTCCTTCCCTCTGAACTTTTCACCAGAAGAGCCGTCTGGAAAACACCGAACGTGGATCCACGTGTCTGCAGGGGTGTCTTGCTCCGGCCGCGTCGCCCTCCAGCAGAGCCCTCGTCACGGCAGAGAGTGACCGGAGACAGACCCGGGCAGAGCTCACCGCAGGCTGGTCACACTGGAAGCTCGGAGGCCGCAGACTGAGCGTGAGTTCTCTCTGCTGCCTGCAATCCTAAGACTCCGACTCTGCACGGTTTTCCTGGGAAGCGAGACGAGTGAGCGAAGGCTGCTGCATGTTCCACGTGCGCTGACCCAGCGCGGGCGCATGTGTCCACAGACAGCTGCCTTTGGGCATATCCCGAAAACGCTCCAGCTTCCACACAGCCCGTCAGCTGGAAACGGATGTTGCAAGCGACTGCGTCATGTCCTGGAAAAGACTCCTCTTTGAAAACTTTGGGGGAACCCCGACTTCACGGCGCGCGGGCTCCTCCGTGCTGACGGCATCGTGACTTCTGACCTGGCGGGGGGTCTCCCGCCTGTGTTGGGGTCTCGCCCTGGGGGTTCCTGTTCCTCGGCGGCTGTGCAGGACTGGCCTTGAGCCCCAGAGGGAGGCCACCAAGGAGGGCGGGAGGGACGGGACTCTGGGGCCAACCCGGGCTCCGCCTTTGAAACCGGAGGGAACCCGAGGCCTTGGCCCCGGGGAGGGAGGGCCCTGCCTACGGTCCGCATTCCTGCCCCGAGCGGAGCCCCCGACTCATCCCGTAAGCTCAGTGCTCGGCGGGTGGCCTCCTCTCCTGAGGCGACTGTGAGGGTGCAAGGAATAAGGGCCACGGGCTGAGGCTCTGCCGCCCAGGAGCAGGGCGGGCGAGGGGCCGTCTCAGTCCCGCCCGGCCGCTCGCAGGTAAGAGAAGGCACTCACCTCCCTGCTTACTGCGGTCAAGAGAGATGGAGGCCTTTCGGGCCAGACCTGCGAGGAAACAGGGGTTGTGGGCTCGACGGCGGGGGCTGGGCCAGCCAGACAAAAGGGCCACGGTGGACAGGGGCAGGCAGCCGCCCAGGCTGAAGCTCCAGCGCAGAAAGAGCGAAAACGAGAAAACCCCATCACCACGGGGTTTGGCTAAGTAGAGTCCCTCTCTGGACGGGAAGCCAGAAGGTCCACAACCCGGTGCAACAGGGCCTGGCGCAGCATTAGCACCGCAGGGGAGCAGAGGCCAGTGCAGGACGCGCACACGGTTAGTGGAGCCTGGCCGGGGGGCGGCGGAGCCTCCGCTCAGCCCCCAGAAGCAAGCACGGCTGACGGTCTTCACAGGGCGGCGGTCGGTGAGGGGGCCCCGCGGCCCGAGGACAGCGGTTCTACTGCAGAGCCCGGCGCTCCAGGTCTAGGGGTGGCCCCGGACTCGCGCTCCGCAGTTCTCCTGACCACGGGGACCCCCCAAGGGGAGTGCTCCCAGGCTAACCGCGTGCACACACGTGTGTGTTCTGTGTGCACGTGCATGCCCGTGTGTCTGAGCCTGTGCGCACACCACGCCGAGCCAGAGGCAGGCAGAGAGGTCACGGGGACCAGGCGCTGGGGTGGGTCCAGCAAGAAACTGTGTCTTCTCTTCAGTCACAAACCACAGAATCACATCTCTGCACACAAGCTGCCACGGCCTGGCGACCTGGTGAGCGGATCCTGAGCTGGAGAGAGTGCAGGGGGAGCTCACAGGCAGAGCCCTCCCTCCCAGTGCCCTGCACGCCAGCTTCAGGCCAGACCCCCCGACCTCTGCCGCTGAAGCGTGGTGGCCCAGGCCTGGCAGGATCCCCCAGGACGGGCGCCGGGAGGAGCTGCTGACAGCATGTCTGTCCCCACGCACGCGCTCCTCATCGGAGAACCTCGCCGTGGGCACAGAGGTGACTTGGAGCCCAGAGCGGGAGCTGTTACTTCTGCCTGAGAAGGTCCGGGCACCGCGGAGGAGCCCTGAAGGCTCTCGCACTGTGCGGGGGGGCGGGGGGTGCCCCAGACTCGAGAGCAGCAGCAGTAGAAGCTGCCAGTTCTCCACCAGGGTCACGGCCCCCTACCCCGGGGGTCTGTTAGAGGCCAAGCCGGGCAAAGGGGAAGGACTCAGGTGCCGGCGGGCAGAAGGCAACCAGAAGCCGGAGCGGCAGCCAGGTTTCTCCCAGACCCGCCCCGGTCACGGAGCTGGGACTCCTGCAAATTCCAGAAATTACAGTTGGAGGCCCTGTCAGGCCATGGTCCCCACGCGGCAGGGAAGCTACCGAAGCTGGAGGGTGCGGGAGCCCCGGTTCCGCGGCGAGGCCTGTGAGCGGAGCTCCTGAGACCCACGGGGAGGCCCGCAGACCTGTGGCACCGGGCTGGGGTGCGGCTGCAGCCAGAGGGCAGACTTTGCTCTAGTGCAGACAAAGCGAGGGAGCCGAGCAGCCCTGCGACGCAGCTGGCACCCCGTGTCAGCTCACGGCCAGGCCCAGCGAAGCCTGGGCCACAGGAAGGCCGGCCTGAGGCTGGTGGGGGCTGGGGTGCATGACTACCTTGTTCGTGAAAAAGGCCGAAAACACTTTAAAAAAACTGAGATACAAGGAAGTGTCTGCCCTGGAGCTGGCCTGCTGCCAAGGGACACGGCTCCCAGGACAGGCCCTCGGATGGAGGGGAGAGGCAGCCACACAGACCACAGCCATAGAGAGCTCGGCCGTGCAGGACACAGACCCGGGCTGGCAGCGCCGAGGGGCCGACAGCGAGCTGCTCCTGCTTCCACTTGGCAGGGGCCGTGGCCATGCTGGAGGGTGACCCTGGCCTCGGTGTCACTGGAAATCCAGGTGACGGCCGCGTAGAGGCCGGGCGCACAGCGAGCGCGGAGCCGAGCCAAGGGGCGCACACCTCTGGATGACAGGCCCGGCCTGGCCGTGGGGCGGCACGTGGGGCTGCAGCGGCAGCTCCGTCGGCCCGGGGGCGTAATCCGGGCACCAGGGACACCGCCTGCAGCCCGGCTGTGCTGCGGAAGCCACATGTGCTTCGGGCCGGGGGCGGGGCCGCGGGCGCCCTCCTGCCCGCGAGTGGACGGCCCGGGAGCACCCACCTCGGGTGGTGGGCAGCATGTCCGAGAGCCCCTGCCAGGCTGTCACCATTTCCGGATTCTTTTCCAAGTCAGCGAAGTTCTTCCAGACTCTGATGGCGCCGTCATCTTGGGGACAGGAGAGAGGGCGTTAAAGGCAGGACCCCCTGCCTCTTCGGACCCGCACCCCCGACCCTCCCCGACCTCCTCTCTCTTCCCACCTCCTGTCCGTGCCCTGCACGTGGCTCAGGGAGGCTCAGGGCACGGGGGCGCCCCTCCCTGCCCCCCAGACCCTGGGCGGTTGGGCAGCTGGGGGAGCCTGAGCCTCCGCCCCTCTGCAGGGCCTGGCTGCCCTCTGGCCTTCCTCCTGCTGGACGGACCCGCTCTCCCGCCTCATGAGCCCCACTCGCGGCCGCTAGGAGGATGTCCCTTGAGCAGCAGGGGGAGGATACAGTCCCAGGAGCTGTCCTGGAAGCTCTGCCCGTCTGCTCGGCAGCCCTGATCCCTGATCCCTGCGGAGGTGAAGCCTCCCTGCCCTGGAACCACTCCCCTCGGGGACCCCGCCCGCACCTGAGGGACGTGCCCTCGGTCCCTGCTGCGCCTGCCGCGCCCGGGGAACCATCTCTCTGTCTCCTCTGCTCGGAGTGACTCGGCCTCAGACCTCCAGCCGACCCTCTGGCCGCTCACACCGCCACTTGAGGTGCCTGTGCGCCCCACCCTGAGGCCTGGGGCTGGACTTTATCTTCCGGGACATGGGGGGGGGGGCGCTGCCAGCAGGACCTCCCCCGACAGTCGGTCCCTTTGCCGGAAGGAACAATCGGGTCCCAGCAACCTCTGTGCACATCCGTGCTGGGGTCTTGATCTGTGCCCGCCACCCCTGGTCAGGGCTTAGGTCCCCCGTGCACACCCTGCTCACCTGTGGCCGTGAGCAGGAGCGAGCAGTCCTGGCCGTTCAGATACTCCATGGCAGTGACCCTGGTGTACCGAGGGTTCCCGTTGTGGAAATAATCCAGCTTCTCCCCTTTCTCCCAGTCCCAAAAGCTTCAGGGAGTAAGAGAGGAATGAGGCCAGCGGTCAGAGACACACAAACAAACCACGAGGAGTCGCCACCTCACACCCGCCAGGCTGGCCGCCCTCACAAGCGCGGAGCAGGACAGGTGCTGCCCCGGTTGTGGAGACGCTGGACCCCCGTGGAAGCCGGCAGACTTGGGTTACATGTGACCCGGGACCCCACCCGGGTGTAGGACACGTGCCCCCAGGTCACACAGCAGCACTGTTCACAGCAGCCCGAGATGGAAGCGACCCAGGCGCCCGTCAGCGGAGGAAGGAGGGAACGAAACGGGGCCAGGCCCGTGGAAAGGAGGTTCTGACACCGGTTGTGGCAGGACGACCTGGGCGAGAGGCCCGGTGAATGAGCCGGACACAGAAGGCCGGGGACTGCGACTCCACTTGCGTGTGGGGTGCAACCCCGGAGGTGGAGGTGGTGACAGCTGCGCGGCAGCGTGGGTGTGTCAGGCCCCTGACCTGCACTCTTAAAGACAGGAATCCTTGCTGTGCATTTTTTACCCCCCAAAAAAGGAGAAGAATGGGAAACAGGCAAGAATTCCACCCATTTATCAGCTACAAAAAAACTGCCCTGGGCCCATTGCAAGTCCTTTCTGGGTGATGTAAGGGCAACGATTGCTAGGAACCGTCGCTTGCACATGGCGAGCCCCCCGCATGCCCCGTCTCTGCGGGGTCCCGGCCAGCTCCCTGCCCTGTCACTGCTCACTGCATGGGAACGGCCCCATCTTAGGGCCGGAAGCTGCAGCACGGCCTGACGGGAGCCCGAGCTGAGGTGGCAGCCCTGGGGGTGTGGGGGGGACGCGTCTCTGCAGTTCTCCGGCCCCTCCCCCACCAGGAGGGTGCAGGGGGCATCCTGGCCACGCCATGTGGGGAGCGCGGAGCCCACCCCTGGGGTGACAGGCCAGCCGGCAAGCCCCGCCTACCAGATGCTGTCTTTGTCGGCGACGGCCACACAGGGCGTAAAGGGATGGAACTTGACCACGGAGGGGACGCCAGGGTTCCTGTTCAGAAAGATCTGGTCGTCCAGCCTCGTGATCCCTGCCAAGGAAACACACAACGTGGGTCTCCCTCTGCAGCAAACGACGACATGCTTTGCCGAGGCCGACACCAGGCCCCTGGTGTTTGGAGACCGGGAGGGGCCCAGAGGAGGGCAGGGGTCAGAGCGCAGGCGGCTGACCGCCGGGCTCTGCCTCTGCAGGGACCCGGCCAACATTTGGCGCATCACTGCGACGACCCGTGCGCAATGCCCAGATCGGAGCTCTGGGTCGGGTTTTACGAAGAGGTCACCGAAGATTCTGGAGTAAGGCCGGGTGAGGCCGTGGGGGTAACTCAGACCCGGGGGTAGCCTCGGCCCGGCCCTCACTGTCCACGATGCAGCCAAAGCCCAGGCACGGGCTCCACTCTAGAAAGCGACAGTGACGTGGCTGAGGGACAGATGGCCTGAGTCACGCAGAGGGGCCGATGGGCATGTCCTCAGCAGGCCCAGGACGGGCCCTGGAAAACACCCCTCCCGGCCACGCAGAAGCCTCAGGAGAACAAGCGGGATGGGCGAGAAGAGTGTCAGGCGGGCTTGCGCGTTTCGGGAGAAGCCCTTGGGCCCACGCGGAGCAGCGCGCGCCCGGCCCTCTCCGTGCCAAGTCCCAGAGGCCCGGCAGCCCCCCCGACGCTCGGGCCCCGGGCTCGCCCCTCCCTCCTCGGCTGCGGACACCCAGGACCTTGGCTCTCCGCCTCCCTTTGCTAGAAGAGCCGACCCTGGAACCCACTCGGCGACCAGGAGGGGCTGAACCAGCAGGCGAACAGGCCCGAGCTCGAACCGCGCCGGGGGTGCCTTCCTCCTCAGCCACGGGCTCCCCTGGAGTGTCCAGGTGCGGGGACGAAACCCCTGAGAGGGGTGGGGACGCCGGCTCCCGAGTCACGGCAGGCCTCGTGCACACGCGCACCGACCGTGCCCGACAGCGAGGTCCGGGCACAGGGGTGGCTGGGGGGCACCAGCTCTCCCAGGTCCTCTCCCCGGGCGCCGCTGCCCCGTCCTTCCCGCACGGGCGGCCTCGGAGAGACCCCAGGTCACTCGGAGACCCGGCTCCGGGCCGGCAGGTGGTGAGGCGGCCCCGGCAGGCCAGGGGCCCCGCGTGCTGCGCTCGTGACAGCAGAGCTTTCCCCGCGAGGATGGGAAGACGGGAGCGAGCACCTGGCCTGCTCCACAAAGATGCTCTTCTGTGTCCGGAAAAGCTGGTTGTCTCTGAGCGCCCGGCTCTGGTGTTCCCCCCGCGCAAGCGCTGGCCGGAGACGCCCGCCCAGAGTACGGCCTTTGCTGCCTCTGACGTCCGATGTGCGTGGCAGACGGGTCCCCAGGCCGCCCTCGGGTACAGGGAAACCAGCTTGTCCTGCTGTCCCCGCCTGCTGGCCCCAAAGAACCACCCATTTCCAAGGGAACAGGCCCTGATGCCGTGGTTGAGAGCGGGGCGGCGCCCGTCTCCGGGACAGAGCAGACGCCACATCCACGCCCCGGAGGCTTGACGCCAGCCGCCAGCCGCCAGCGGTGAACTGCCAGACCCGCTGCGGCGGATGTGGCCAGGCTAGTGAAGCGTGGCTGGGCGTCACTCGGGGGCAGGTGTCTGACCGCAGACAGCTCTGCTTCTGGAAGTAAGTCACTGAGCTGCTCGGCGGGCCCGACGCTTGCTGGCAAGGAGACCCTGACACCCGGCTGCCCGCAGCGGGGACAGTCTCATGGGTCCTCACCCCCAACTGTGAGAGCACCTGCCAGGGCAGGGAGGGCAGCCCCGTGTGCCCAGTCCCCGCACCCCCACGGCTGCCCCCTCCCCGGATGGGCTGCACTGGGGAGCATGCCAAGTGGCCACTCTGGGCATCTGCTGGCAAATTTTGGACAAGGTTTGGTGAAAATGTGACTGAATTCAGCGTTGGGTGACAGTGACTATTGGGGGCTGGTGGGTCCAGGTGACACAAGCAGGGCCTGGCGTTTGTCTTCTGTCCTGGGGAGGGCACAGGCTTGCCCGCCATGGACCCCAGGGCCCACCTGGCCCTGCCCCATCCCCTCTGGAAACAACTAAAGGCAGAAGCCACGCTTGTCCCAGGTCGCCGGTCTGCAGCGTCTCCCCTGGTGGTGGGCTCAGAGGGGCCCCGAATCTGCGGGGGGCCAAGGCGCCCCCCCCAGCGCCCCCCCAGCCCCCCCTCACCCACACAAGGGCCGTGGCTCCGGACCACTCACCCTTCTGGATGAGCTGCTGCGCCTGCTTCCGGACGCGCGTGTTCCGCAGAAACCGCCACTCGCGTTCCTTGCGGATCTGACTCTCCAGGTCGTGCTCTTCCGGGATCTTCAACGACAAAAAACAGCTCTTCTTAGAGAAGAGGGCTCCGCTCCCGCAGGCGCGTCTTCAGTCAGGCCGCGTGGCCCGGTGCCCAGGCGGGCACCCAGAGGGCCGGGCTTGCGCTCCAAGGCCCGGGACCCAGGGCGGTGGAGGCCTGGCGGCTCTGGATGCGGGGAGCCCTGCCCGAGGGCCCAGCCCTGGGGCACGTTGACCTCGGACAACGTGGCAGGCGGGGCTGGTTGCCAAGCCAGACCGAGCGGAGGCCGGGGTGTGCTCCGTAGGAGGGACACCACGGACCCTGCTGTGCTGGACACCACGCCTGCCCCTTCACACCCTTCAAGACGGGGTGGCTCAGAGGAGGTACCAGCTCCCGAGCAGGGACAGAGGGCGGCGGGCGGGCAGGGCTGCCCGGTGGCGGCTCCGGGGCACCGGAGTCCGCGCGGGCGGAGGGACAGGGCCGAGCCTGGCCCCCAGCCGAGAGCGCGCCCTCCCCAGTCAGCCTCCGAGAGCCAGCTCCACCGCTCGGGAACCATGGGAAACGTGGACGCTGGCCTGGTCCCCTTTCCCTGACGGGGCTCTTTCGGCTTCTGGGCCCACGTGTGTCTGCAGCGTGCAGGGCGTGTGCAGTGGGCTGGGGCCCTGGGTGGGCCGAGGAGCCGTCTACACTTAGCAAATCCTAAGGCAGGATTTCAGTCCCCTTCATTCAGAAGACGGCCACCTGCTGTGTGAAAAGAACCATCTCCTTAGTCAAATGTGACGTGGAAGTCAGTTTGGCTCACCCGGGCTTCCTGCTTGAAAACGCAGAGGTGCCGAGTTCCAAAATACAAAAGGAATTAACTAGACCAGAAAGAACCCCACTTCCTCCTGGCTGAGAGTTTAGGTGGCAGAGCCTCCCCGGAGCTGCCCTGCACTCGGCCAGGTAATGGGAAAGCCCATACTCGGCCAGGGAACCCCACTCAGGCTGGGGAGCCCACACTCATATTCTACAGGTTGGCGAGTGTGGCTAAGAGCCCTTGTCAAGTGTGGCAGAGAAATGAGGTGCCGTCTACACAGCGAGGAGCTCAGGCCCTTCTGGGCAGCTGTTTGATGAAATGGCCAGGGGACACTCCTGTGTCTTCTCCTCGAATGCACTGTGTCGTCTGACTGCAGGCCCACCTGCCTGTGCCCAGCAGACCCAGGCCTCCCTGTGCCAGCATTTCACAGCTACGTTCCTGACTTTTTTTCTTAAAAATCACAAAGCACACCCAACAAAACCGCAGACACCCTGATGCAGAAACAGCAGAAGAAAAGGCACCCAGAGCCTGCAGTACAGTTCGTGGGGGCAGACGGCAGGTTTCGTTTTATTTGACAATCCAGAGCCTATTAGGAAGGAAGTGACAAATGACCAATAACAAGAGAGCCCCAGATGAAGAGACTGAAGCCACACTCGATGAAGCTGGTTTCTGCGGGTGTTCCCGCGGTGGAGGGTCTGGAAGGCTGTCCCGAGGGGCACGAGGCTCCAGGGCTGCACGCTCCGAGCTGGGGGCAGGCGTGGGCTTTAGCAAAGGAAGCAAGCAGCCAGGAGGCAGCCCTGGGGAGCCGCCGAGCTCAGGGGGACTGGCCCGGCTGAACCCCGATCCTTGGCCCGGGCACCCCTGCACCGTCAGCCCCGGGGGGAGACAATGAGGGGAGCAGGGACCTGCGAAGCAGCAGGTGTGGCCGCGGGAGGGCCGGGGCAGGGCAGGATGAGCGGCTCTGGAGCAGCGTCCAGATGGACGTGCTGAGCCGCCCCCTAAGCTGAGCTGAGGGTGTAGGTGTTGGTAACCGTGTCGCACGTTTGGGGTCGTGACATCTCCTGGCTTCTCGGCAGACAAAAGCAGTTATGAGGGCAGCTGGAGGGGTCGCTGGGCGGCCTGGGCTTGGCAACAGGGACGACCCAAGGGTCCCCAGGAGACCGACGGAGCAGCCACGTGGAGCAGGTCCCCTGGTGACGAGCCTGCGCGTCCCAGGGCTGGGTCTCACCCTCAACACTTCTGCAGTTAGAGAGGGTCGGGGCACGGGCTCCGAGGCAAAGCGGGCTCCTGATTCTCAAGACTGAGGAGCCCCTGGTGCTTCTGTGCTTAGCGATTAGGACTCAGTGCTTTCGCTGCGGCCCAGGTTCCACCCGTCTGGGAACTGAGATCCCACATGAAGCTGCCATGGGCCGTGGCCTGGTGAAAAGAAGAAGAGCTGGGCGTGTGCTCCCGAGGTTCCCACCAGGAACAAAGCAGGTGTGGCCAGCAGGACAGGGCGCCTCTGCGCGTGCCCCGGACCTGGCACCTTCAGCATCTTTCCCAACGCTTCACAACAGACCGTTGCTCCCCAGACAGTGGGCACAGCACCTACCACGCCTACGGGGTGACAGCCACGAAGGCCACAGAGCCCGGAGGGAAAGCTCTGAAGGCGGATCAGAGCCCACTGCCCACACAAGTGAACGGGCGTTTTCATCTTCCGACTTGACCTCCCGAATAAGCGTGGCTTATTCACCAACTGAAGGATGTCTGGGTTGGTCCAGCTTCTGGCGATGACGAATGAAGCGCGTGGGTTCTCGTGGCTCCTGGGTGTCTCGGAGCAGGACGGCTGGGCTCTAGGGCAAGTCCATGTTTAATTTACAAGGAACAGCCAAAGGTTTGCAAAGTGCCTGTGCCACCCTGCCTTTCACCCAAGCAAAGTCGGAGAGTTCCAGCTGCTCTGCATCTTTTTTTTTTTTTTTAAATTTTAAATTAAAAAAAAATTTTTATGGCTGCACCTGCGGCATATGGAAGTTCCCAGGCCAGGGACTGAATCTGTGCTGCAGCAGCACGGGCTCCTTCAGCCCACCGTGCTGGGCGCTAGACTAACCCGCACCTCCACAGTGACGGGACTGGATTCGCTGCAGTCCAGTGGGACTGCCACATGCCACAGCGGGAACTCCCGAGCATTCCTTACGTATACCGGACAGAAGACTCTTTTTTGGTGCCTTTTCTAGGGCTGCTCCCGCAGCATGTGGAGGTTCCCAGGCCAGGGGTCTAATCTCCCTCTCTCTCCCTCTCCCTGCTGGAGACCAGTGGTCTCTCTCCCTCTCCTCAGCAACACAGGATCTGAGCCGCGTCTGCGACCCATACCACAGCTCACGGCAATGCCGGATCCTTAACCCACTGAGCAAGGGCAGGGATCGAACCCGCAACCCCATGGTTCCTAGTCGGATTCGTTAACCACTGCGCCACGACGGGAACTCCTGGACAGATTTTTTATCGGCTATATGCTCTGCAATTTTCCCCTGGTCTGTAGCTTGTGTTTTCTTGTTCTTAACGAGGTCATTCACAAAGCAGTCACCAATTTTGGTGAGGTCCAATGTGCCACTTTTTCTTGAGTGGCCTGTGCTTTTTGTGTCTCATTAAAGAAACCACTGCCTAACCTAAGGTCAGAAAGCTTTTCCTCGCGAAGCTTCATGATTGCAGGCTTCACATTCAGGGAGTGACTTGCTGTACAAAATGTCAGCTAGGGATGCAAGTTCTTTTTATTTTTGGCCAATGGGTGTCCAACGGCCACGGTGCCCCTCGCTGAGAAGGCTGTCCCCTGAACTGAGCGGTGCTTGCGCCTCCGTGGCGAGTCGATAGGTGCGCCCAGGGGGATCTATTTCTGGACTTCACCCTGTCCCAGTGATCTGTGTCTCCTCTCACCAACTCCACACGTCTTGATGACTTTGTGGTGAGCCTCGAAATCAGACAGCAAGCGGCCTCTGACTCTGCTCCATTTCAAAATGGTTTCGGTTATTTCCGTTTCTTTGCTTTTCCCCATAAGCTGAAGCACAGGCTTGTTGATGAAAAAGAAAACCAACAAAGCCCACAGGGATTTGGAGGGAGCCCATGTTGATCCGGCGTCCCTCTGGGGAGAGCGGGAGCCCGGCCTGGCTTTACGGAGTCTGCCTTCCCGTGAACGGGGGCCTCAGCGACTTGGGTCGTCGCCAATTCGCCTGCGTTGTGTATTTTTTTTTTTTTTTAAGATTTACAGCCGCGTGTGTCATCTTGGGGAGTGTTACTGTAAATGGCTTAATTTCAATTTCCAACTGTTCCTGCAGAAACAAATAGATTTTTGCATAATGGCCTTGTATCCTGCGGTCTTACCGAACTCACTCACTCCAGCTGCGCCTTGCAGCTTGCAAACAATAACGCTGTCTGAGAAGAGCTCTCTGTTCCCTTCCCACGTGGACACATTTCCTTTTCTTGTCTCGCGCACAGAGGCCTCTGGGAGGGGAGATCGGACACCCCTGCCTTACGGCTGATTTTACAGAAAAAACACTATCCTTTACCGGAGAAAACACATGGGACTGGATTTGTTTGGTAGGCGCGGTAGGCGCCCCGTATAGGAGCAAGGAGGGTTCCTTCTGTTTCCAGCTACCTAAGAGTTTTGATTTTGAATGGCTGTTGAATTCCATCCAATCCTTTTTCTGCAGCTGCTGAGATGATGGCTCCGTGTTTCTTTAGTCTGGGATACTTCCAATTGCGTGACGACTTGAAAAGTGCCGAGTCGACGCTGCCTTCTTGGGACAGATCCCACTCGCTCACCGGTGCCACCCATTCTAGGTACCGCGGCTTTGGATTTGTTCGCATCACGTCGGGGAGCTGGGCCCTCGTTCCTGAAGAACGCTGCTCACAGATGTTACGCCCGTCAGGTCTTCGACTGGCCTCGCTATCCAGTACATCTGTCTCTGTACAACAAACTAGGAAGCAGTCATTCTCATTTTCCCACAAAGCTCTTTTTGTCAACAAAGGTTGTATTTTCGTCTGTTCCAAATTATGAAACTAAGACTCGTTTTTTCTGAAGAATTCAAAGCACCAGAAGCCTATCACATAAAAGGACAGGTCCTTCCGTGATTTCTGTCCCCCCTCCGAGAAGTAACTGCGTGAAGAGCTGGATGCACCCGTGGCCCCTCAGAACCACAGCACCTGTGCCGGCGCCTCGGAGAGGCCCTCACACAGGGACGGAGCTCTCGGACCTTAACGGCTGTGTCCATTGCATGAATGCACCATTTTTAATTTGCTCTTTTAATTAGTATTCTCCTCTCTGTTCTCAACCTTTTGCCATTACAGATGACCCTGGAACGAGCATCTCTGGACATATGTCACCCACACACGTACAGCAGTGGTTTCAGGGCTGCTTCTTGCAGTGGGGCTGCTGGGTTCCAGGGTGTCCCCCCTTCAGTTCTGACGACTGCCGCCCCACCCCAAGCTGGCATTTTTACCCCGCCAGTGGTACCTCCCATTTCTCCACACCCCAGTAACCCATCCTATGGATAAAAATCAATTTTTGAAATCTGCCAACTTGAGAGCAGAAAAAAAAAATCGTCTCACCTTTGGAATCAGAATAAATTTCAGAGTGTCTTTTTTGAGGCACGTAACAGACAGGTCATTTTTAATGTTATTTCTAAAGCAGACGTGGGCTCTGTGAGCCAACCGGAGAAGAGAGAAGTGGTTTCAGGACCCGAAGGAGACAGGCAGACCCGTAAGAAACCTGACCGCGAACTGGTAAAAAGCCAGCAAAACCTGCCATGACAGCATCCCACCAACCCTCAGCTGCATGAGACAGTGACACGGGGCAGAACTTTGTCACCTGGTGAAGTGTCGTCACCCTTGAAGAGGTTTAGAATCTGGGGTGGTTCTGTCCTTTTTGAGGCATAAGCCTAGCCTTCAGCTGTTTTCAGTTTGCATGTGAAGCAGGCTAATGATAAAAGTTCCTAATGCATCTTACTGCACAAAGGTGTCAGCAGATGATTAATTAAATTAATAAAAGAAGGCCCTTGTGTGAATACCACCTGGAACAGTCGAAACACTTTTAAAAAGCAGTGAGATAAAACACGTCCTCTGCTGACGCTGGGAAAAGGTCTCTAACTCGGGTCTAAGGACGACGGCGCCAGAGCCAAGGGCCTCACACCGCAGCTGCGGCAGGAACTACAGACAGGCCGTCGGCAGCAGAACTGCGTCTCCAGCCCTAACACCCAGACCCGGTCACTGCAAGCTGCGTCCAAGAGGGTCCGTCTCGGCTGGTGTGGCAGGGTCAGCGGAAACACGTCCACGCACTCAGCAGCTGCTCCCCAACTCCTCCTGCGGGGCCAGCGGTGGGCCTTACTCCCTCGAGGACCTCCTCCCCAGGTCCCCGTGTCACGCGGCGGTGCCCACGCTTTAGCAGTCAGCACGACGCAGGGGGACAGACCACTGAGAGGACAGGCTGTCTCCTCCAGGCTGGCGACATGCAGGACCCTCCTGGGCCGGGACTCTGACACACCGCCAGGTAACACGCCTCCAGGGGGACACATCGCCAGGGGACACGCCTCCAGGGGGACATGCAGAGGAACATAAGTGTTGGCGGCGGTTTGCAGCTGCGTCTGAAGAGGAGGCACCAGCCCCGAGCAGGTGCCAGCTGTGGGTGTGCAGGTGAGTACGCACAGGTCCCAACAAACCACAGCCCTCGCCCGACGGTCAGTGGAGGGCACGTCCATCCTGAGCCTGAGCCCTTGGTGCTGAGGGACGGGGAAAGTCACGTTTATTTCTTGGTTTAAGAGAAACAAACGTGTTATCTACGCCACTTGTCCCTGGCGCCACAGGTAGGTGGCTCAGAACAGGCATTTCCAGAGACCCCACTGACGGCCGCTCACTCCCCGGCCACGCCCCCTGCCCCCCAGCACGTCACAGCAAGTCACCAGCCATGCCCACAGCCCACGTGTTGACCTCGCCTGCCGCCAGCAGGAGCCGAATCCGGGGGACGGCACTTCTGCCCACTTTAAACTGACCCTGCTTCCGGGTGGCAGGCAGCAGGTTAAAGGCTCCCTCAGAATGGGCTGGGGGTTTGGGATGGAAATGTCATAAAATCAGGTTGTGATGATGCTTGTACAAGTATAAATATAATAAAATTCACTGGCAAAAAAACACAGGACCCCCCCCCCCCCCCGCTGCCCACGGCACCAGTGACCAGCCGCTGCCCGGGCCGGACACCCTCGTCTCCCAGCCGGAGCAGTGGGAGGTCCGGTCTGCAGGCGGGCAGGTGAGCAGGGCCAGGCTGAGCCTGGCGCGGACCCCACGCTTGGCTGTTCACAACAGGCCTCAACCACCTCTTTGGGTCCTTTCATTAGCATGTTTTTCTGACTGTAAAGGTACTTTGTGCTAAGTGAGAAAATGCAGGAAACACGGAAATGGACGAGAACCAAACAGCCCCAGCATCGCGTGAGGATCTGTGCCCTCTGCCCTTCTCCCGTGCCCAGATGTGACTGCAGCTGCTGCCCTTCTGGGGCATTTGCGCCCTGCTTTTCTCCTGAAAATTATTTTATCCTGAGCATTTCCTGATGCCGTTAATTTCAAAGCTTCATTCTTTCACCGCTCCAATGCCAGCGCACAAACACTCCCGCTCTTAGCCGCTCTCCTCCTGTCGGGCAGCAGGCGGCCCCAGTTTCCACGCCTCAGAGACCTCGTCTCCCCTGCAGCCCTGGTCGGTAAACTGGAAGTTTGTTACCTGCCTCAGGTGCTGAAAGCTACTGTTTTGTGTTTTTTTTTTCTTTTTTCTTTTCTTTTTAGGGTCACACCTGCGGCATATGGAGGTTCCCAGGCTAGGGATTGAAACGGAGCTACACAGCCACAGCCACTCGGGATCCGAGCCGCGTCTGCGACCTACACCACAGCTCACGGCAACGCTGGATCCTTAACCCACGGAGCAAGGCCAGGGATTGAACTGGCAACCTCAGGGTTCCTAGATGGATTCTTAACCTGCTGAGCCACTACAGGAACTCCTATTTTGTGTTTTTACAACGAGAATCAGTATCCTGACGGGGAACCAGGAAAGCGGGAGAAAGCCTGTGATGGAGTCCAAATCCTCTCCATGGAAATTACCGGCGTGTGTGGTTTGAAAGACCAGCAAGAAAAAGCTGCAGTTGCCAGTTCTCCTCAATTCCGCGGGAAGAGGAAGCAGCTTTGGCAGAAGGTGACTTGGCCAGGAAAGATGACAATTAAGCCCGACAGCGCGCCCTGCACAGGGACGGGCATGAGGGATTCTGCCCCTACCGTGCGCCCTGTCCCACCTGTCGCCCTGAACGTGCGGCCTGCGCCTCTGCGGCAGCAGGACACACACCACATCATGACCTCGCAGGGTCAAAGCTGGAAGGCAGGTGAACCCCAGGCCCCGGACGGGTCTTTCCGAAGGCCAGCCAGCTTCGTCCGACAGGCCCGCAGTGGGGAGCAGCCCCCGAGGCCTGGGGACAGCACGGATGACCTTGCCAATCAAGACCAAAGGGCACACGTCACGGTGGCAAGCTCGGGAAAGGCAGACTTGTTTGGAGACGGCAGGAAGGCCAAGGCAGTGCTTTTCTAAGTGGTAATGCCAGCCACCCGACGGCAGTGCAGTGGGTGGGCCAGGAGGCCGGCTGGCACAGCAGGCCCTGTGCAGCCCCGGAGCCGTCCCCCGGCTCGTGGGGCCCGAGGGTTGCCGCGAGCGGGCTGGCGGGGCCTGGGAGCCGCCACACGCTACCTTCATGACGGGCTGGGCAAAGTACCGCGCGCTCCAGTCGCAGAAGCCCGTCTGCATCGTGGCCGAGATGAAGCTCTTGTGTCCAGCAGTGTCATCCGGGTCGTCGGCGGTCTTCGGGCGTTTGGAAAGGGGGAGAGAGCACAGAGCAGAGTCAGTCACCGCGTCCCGGGCCTCCTCGCGAGCTGTGGCGTGGCCGTCCCCGGAGGCAAGGCGGCTGGGGGCCCGGGCCTCTGGGACAACAACTCCGTGCTCCCTCACTTGTGGCTCTGGTGACCAGGGAGCCCCGACCGTCAGGGCAGGGCCCGAGCCTGCCGGGGGCGGGCCGAGGTGGCTGGGAAGCACCCCCACGAGGCCTCTGCTACCTGGTCCCGGGGCCTCTGCGCCGACCAGGCCGGTGACACATGCACCGAGCCTGCCTGCCCCGCTCGCGGCCGGCACGGGAAGTGCCTCACAGAGGAGCCCCCACCCGGGGAGGCTCCCTCCGCGGAAAATCCCACAGACGCCGGGTGGGCGGGGCCGGCAGCAGGTGTGGTCACCTGTCCGCCCCCAACGCCCGCTTCCAGCTCCAGGCAGCCGCGACACACGCTGGTCCCTGGCGAGCTGAGTCGTCCCCGCATGTCCAGGACGCCCTCTCTAGACGGCGCCTGGCTGGACGGTGGTGCCCACCCTGTTAGGGCTTCTCAGAGCCCCAACACGGTGCCAGCTCCTCCCCTTCCCGAAACGTCTGGTTCAGCTCAGGGGCAGAGCCGCGCGGCCTGAGAGGCGTGCTCGGCGTTGATGGAAAAAGCAAAGCACCGTCAGCACGGACGCTTCCGCAGAGGGGCCGCCACGCGGGGTGGAGGCTGACGCTGTTCACCGGGAAGGGAAAGGCTCCACGCGCTGCCACCTGGGAGCTGCCAGGACGAGCGAAGCCAGGACAAGGGGGCAGCCGGGCTCCGAGGAGGGCCCGCAGCGCCGGAGCCGAGAGCGTCCGTACCTGGTCCGGGCCCTTGTCGAACATCTTGCGTGTGCGGGGGAACTGGTGGGAGTGGGGCGTGTACTGCACCCCCACGGGGCCCGCGGCGCCCGGCCGGCCTGGCGGCAGGTCTCGGCTGACCGGCTGCTTGGCCACGTCGTTGGTCAGGCTGGAGCTGCTGGTGCTGGACGTCGGCGGGGAGCCTCTGCCGTCGGGGAAGGAGAAGCGCCGTTTCACCCAGAGCCCGTCCCTTTGAAACGAACCCCTAAGCAACCTCTGCTGGTAGTGCCCCCATCCCCAGATCCTGCCAACGGCCCAGTGCCATCAGCTCGGAACGTCCTCAGTCGCCCAGTGCTGCCGTGACGGCCAAGGCCCAGCTGCCGATGCTGAGTTAACGGCCCTTCTAGCTTCTGCCTGGGGAGAGGTTCTAAGGACCGTCTCCCCTGAAAACTGTGCAGGCGGGGGGCTAGCTCGGCCAGGACTGCGAGTCGGCCGGGCGCTCAGGCAGGGTGCGGGCACGTCTGCCCCCCGGGACTCAGTGCTCGGCCATGTGGACCCTGATTAAGAGGAGGGTGCCACCGGCTGGCACCCACGGGGATGGGGGGTGGGGGTCAGGTTCTGCTCACAGCTCTGCAGACGAAGGTAGGAGAGGGTCCTGGGAAGCGGCTCAGATGTGGGGGGAGAGTCTGCAGGCTGGAGCGGGGGTACAAGGGAGAGGCGTCCGTGAGCCTCCCAGGCCCGGAGGAGGCCGCCCCACTTACCCCGCCTGGTGGATGTGGATGCCCTTGTTGGTGGGGCTGGCGGGTGCCGACTGTGTGAGCGAGGAGGCGGTGAGGATGCGCTGGGGCCGGGCGTTCATTGTGGCCTGGAGGGCAAAGGGGCAAGTGAGCTGGCAGTCGCGGTGACGACGCCGGGGCACGACGCAAGTCCAGGCCGGAGCTGCTTTTGCGCGGCTTCCAGGAGGCAGAAAAGGCCTGTGGGCGAGGACACGGCACAGCCACCGCCACAGTTGCCCTGCAGATAGTGAGGCCTCCTTTCTGGAAGGTATTCGCCTGGTCCAGTGAGGCTCCAGGGACAGGCCATGCTGTCACAAAGCTGAGCCGGGACTCACGGGAGTGGGGTCTGAGGTGGGGAGGAGGGCCCCCCCGGGCCCTGGCTGCTGTGCTGCATTTTGGGGCAGGCTGGAAACAAGTTCCGTCCGGGCCCTTCCTCCCAGGGTCCTGCTCAGGCCTGACCGTCCCCAGGGAGGGTCTGCACCAGCCTGAGACGCCCTCCAGGATGGAGCGGCTTTGTTGTGAGTTTTTAACACAGAGAGGAGGAGGGAGTTCCCGGCGTGGCTCTGTGGTTAACGAATCTGACAAGGAACCATGAGGCTGCGGGTTCGGTCCCTGGGCTCACTTAGTGGGTTAAGGATCTTTTTTTTTTTTTTTTTGTCTTTTTGCTATTTCTTGGGCCGCTCCCACAGCACATGGAGGTTCCCAGGCTAGGGGTTGAATCGGAGCTGTAGCCACTGGCCTACGCCAGAGCCACAGCAACGCGGGATCCGAGCTGCGTCTGCAACCTACACCACAGCTCACGGCAACGCCGGATCCTTAACCCACTGAGCAAGGGCAGGGACCGAACCCACAACCTCATGGTTCCTAGTCGGATTCGTTAACCACTGCGCCACGACGGGAACTCCTAAGGATCCTCTTGCTGTGAGCTGTGGTGTGGGTCGCAGACGAGGCTCGGGTCTGGTGTGGCTGTGGCGCAGGCCGGCAGCTGTAGCTCTGATTAGACCCCTAGCCTGGGAACCTCCATATGCCGCGGGTGCGGCCCTCAAAAGACAAAAAGACAAAAAATACAAATACAAATAAAAAAGCAGGGAGGAGGAAACGTTAAGTAAGTGTGTCACTGCTCAGCTGCTGGTGATCCCCGGGGCCAGGTTCCTTCTGGGACGCGGACGGGCCTGCTGGCTCTGGACAGCCAGGGTAAGTGGTCAGAAAGGGCTGGCGCTGCGGCGGGGCCACCTCTCTGGTGGGAAGAAACCTGGAGCAGGCCCGTTAGGGTGGCTGGTGCCTCAAAGGCGGGGTGACCCCTGAGAGAAGGGTGGTGCCTGGACCTCCGAGGGGTGACGCTCCAGGGGCCCTCGGACTGGCTACGTACAGAGCACCCTGCCTCTCTGGATTAACTGCTCCGCAGTTAGGGACGCTGTGCCTACATTCAGAGAGAAAACCATAGGAGTTCCCGTCATGGCACAGCGGGAAGGAATCTGACGAGGAACCATGAGGGCGCAGGTTCAATCCCTGGCCTCCCTCAGTGGGTTAAGGATCTGGCGTTGCTGTGAGCTGTGGTGTAGGTTGCAGACTCAGCTTGGATCCCACGTTGCCGTGGCTGTGGTGTGGGCCGGCAGCTACAGCTCCGATTCGACCCCTGGCCTGGGAACTTCCATATGCTTTGGGGGTGGCCCTAAAAAAAAGAAAAAGGAAATTACAGAAAACTTAACAACCAACACAATACCAGTGTGGCCCAGGTAATCCTGCATTTTGAAACAAAAACGGTAAGAACTGAATCATAACCAGCCTTTCAAAAATGGCTTTTATTTTAAAATTTTTTTTGTCTTTTTGCCTTTTCTAGGGCTGCACCCATGGCATACGAAGGTCCCCAGGTGGGACCTTCTGGTGTTTATTTTTGGAATCATTAAAGTTGTTTGTTTTGCTTTGGTATTTAAATTATTTGGCCAGCTCTACCCACCCCCCGACAGAGCCTCAGAGCCTGAGGTCCCTTGAGAAGTGGAAGAAGCGAAAAGAAAATCAAGCTCAGAGCCTGTAAACTTGACGCTCGTCTCCTTGTAACGTCTGCAGAGTCAGCGGGTGGCGACTGGGGACAGAGCTCTGAGGCCGAGGCGAAGACGGCAGCAGAACCACAGTGTTTCAAATGCCCCCGAGCACAGGGCTCCGCCTCTGCCGGGGCCGTCGTGACGCTGTCCCCGGAGACCCTGCCGCCCCTCCAAAGAGGTGCCCAGGGAAGAAGCGAGTGGACGGGGTGACCGCGGGCCAGAGGCAACGTGGCCTCGAGGGCCCTGCTCCAACGCATCCCCGGGATGGCTGTGCTCGCGGCTCGTGGCAGGTATCTGTCTGGAAACCCTGAGAAGTGGGCCCGCTGCCCGTGGGGAGGCCCCGCGACCAGGGACCCAGCCTCGGCTTTCAGGCTCAGACGAGGCCTCTTTGCCCAGGGCATCCTCTCTGTGCCGCAAACAGCCACTCCGCAGATGCGCTGCGTGCGGGGCTGCAGCGGAGGAAGGGCGGGAGGTGGCCACGCAGAGCCGGGATGTCAGGCTGGGCTGGCTGTACACGGAGCACGGAGCTCGGGGCTGCGAGACCCCAGCACCCAGCCTGGCCCCGTCGGCCTCCACGCCCCACCGTTCCCCACCCCGACCCTGTGCGGCAGTCGCTGGCCCAGCCGCAGTGCTCCGATGAAGGCCCGAGAGACGTTCCCTTCCCGACAGGCATGGGGCCCGAGGAGGAAGGGCAGTGGCGGGAGGCCCTGACTTGGGCCACAGCTCGGCCTTTCGGAGGGCGGCAAGCATCTTGTTAAATTCAGATCCCGGGTCACACGCGCCCTCTCAGCCCCGTGCCAGCGCAGAAACGATCACGGGGACCCTCGCCCACGCGCCTGGGCTCCCTGCCCCGTGCAGGTCACGGGCGCCTCTGCAACAGGGCCCGCGGCCGCGGCAAGACACCTTCCCGACTCCAGCCCCGAGTGCGCCCTGTATCCTGTGGTCCTTCAACTAGAACACGCCTCACGAGGCCCGTGCAGGAGAACCAGCCCACGGAGACGAGGCTGACCAGGAGGGGGAGTCCCAGTCGGATCTGGACGCGGCCAGGGTTGGGGACCAACGGAGGTTCTGGCTGCTCTCCCTGTGGGCACGGGGTATTTCAGGAAAGCCCCTGTTCGTTCAAGGATCAGGATTCACAGGCACGGAGGCGACCCCCAAAGGGAGTGTGGGCAGCTAGCTCCGGGCTGAGGGTGAGGCAGAGCCCAGTGGTTGCTGGGTCGCCGAGAACAGACACCTGCAAGAGCGTGACTCTGCTGATCTCAAAAGCAGGTTTTCTGAACACCTAGATAAAGAAGACGAACCTTCCTTCAGGACTCTAAGTTAAGTCCTAGCTGGAACTCACCCTCAGCCACGGTGACGGCTGTGATGAACCAGCAGTAGTCGGGAGCGCGGCACTCCGGGGGCCTGGGCACCCTCGCTGCTCGGCCCCACGGGAAGAGAGCTGGCCTCCCAAGGTCGGGCCGGGACCCAGCGGAGGCTCCCTTTCACAGAACCGACCACGGAGGACGACGTCCACTTCGAGTCGACCGCCCCGGAGTCACGCAGGCCGCGCAGCGGACAGGCCCTGCAGGCGCCTGCGTTTGCCCTTGCAGGTGGGGCTACCAGGACCCCGTGTGCCGCGGCAGGGAGCTCGAACCCGGGCAGGACGCTGGAGCCGCCACGTAAACGGCGGTAGCACATGACGGTAGTTCCCTGAACTCTTCCTGAAAGCCTAAAACTTTCTCAGGTGCTATTAAGAAGGGCTGCCCTGTAACATCCATTATTGATCTCTCTTTTAATGTCCCGTTCACAAAAGATTAACTGCATGTAAACTGCTCAACTTCCATAAACAGCTGGAAAGCCAGGAAAAAAAAATGTAAAAAGAAGCAGCTGTTGGGAGTTCCCGTCGTGGCGCAGTGGAAACGAATCCGATGAGGAACCATGGGAACCTCCATAGGCCGCGGGTGCAGCCCTAAAAAAACGAAAAAAAAAAAAAAAAAAAAGCAGCAGCTGTTCTTGGACACTGGGCACCAGGCACCACAGGTCCGTGAGCTCCGCGAGGCGGGGAACCAGCGCCCAGCTCACACCTGCAGGCGGTGTCCTGAGACCCGGCTGTGGGTGGGGAAGGGCACAGGGCAGAGCCGGCAGCACGGAGGAGTGGCTGGAAGCTGCGGGACAGAGTGGAGAGGGCTTCTGAGGGCTTCCGGGGGCCCCTTTCTGCCAGGCGTGGGGTGAAGACCCACGAGGTTGGGGAAGGAACTGCTGACCGGCCAAATGGTCCCCAGAGCCCATCACAAGGGCTGGGAGAGCTCCCAGTCCCCGAAGGAGGAAGGACTGAAACCAAGACCTGTGCTTCCTTCTTAAGGAACCAGAGTCAGAAGAGCAGCACAACAGAGTCAGCGGAAGAAAGAAAGAAAAAAGTCAACACAAGGAGGAAAACCAACAGGGAAACACAGGTGCCCCTCAGACCACACGGGTTTGAACCGCATGGGGCCACTGACACGTGACTGCCCATAAACACACACAATTCAGGGATGCAGAGACAGGGTACAAAGGGCTGTTTTTCCACTGTGGGGGGTCGGGGGGGGGGGGAGGTCACTGTACTAACGGAACCAAAAGCTGGTTTTTCGAAGAGTTTCCTTTAGCCAGGATGGCCCCGAACGGGAGAAGCCGTCCAGCACTGGTGCCGGGACACAGGCGGGGCCATCACTACAGGTCACCCAGACGCCCTCCCCTGGGGCCCGAGGCCCCGACGCGGGCGGACACAGTGGCCACACCCCCGCAGAGGCGGCACGCACCAGGGTTCGGACGCAAGCGCCCGCTGAAAGCGTCTGGCCCGGGGAGAGGCGCCCACGCACCTTGCAGGCGATGCTGTTGAGCACCCTCATGGCCAGGTCGGAGACGTCCGGGTAGGGGTCCGCGGCCAGGTGCAGCAGGACTCTCCAGATCTGCGTGTAAACGCTGTTGAACGAGACGCCTGGGAAAGAGAAGCAGGAGAGGTCTCAGCGACGAGGAGCTGCCGCCGCAGGCTGGGGCGGCCTCTGGGCCAGCTCCCCGTCCTGAAAACCCTGCCACGGATCCGGACGGAGGCCTCAAAGGGCTGGGCCTCTGGCAGGCTCTGGGCTTGTTCGTCTGAGGCGGGGCCCGGAGAGTCGGGACTGGCAGGTGGGAAGCAGGCTTGACCACAGGATCCCGCGTCCTGAGGCTGAATCTTGCCAGGAGGAAAGTCAGAGAGGGCGGGACCCCCTCGCAGGCCCTGGCTGACTGGAGAGTGCCACCCAGCCCCAGGGTGGCACCAACTCAAGGCTGAAGATGCCCAGGAGCCACGTGGCCACACGGGTGCTGTGTGTTGGCTGAGAGGCCCCATCCGCACCTCACTCTGGCCTGCTCGGGGCGTGTGGCTCCCAAGTTACCTCATGTGCTGTCTTGCCTCGAGTTCCAGATGTGGGCAACCTGCCCTGAGACCCGGGACCCTCTGAGGGTGCTCTGTGCCGAGGGCCTGCCTGTGCCCGGGGCGCCGTCCTCCCACGCGCTTTAGTGCAAAACCTTCCGACTCGCAAATGCCTCACCTTGCGGCAACTGTCCAGATTTGGTTTGAGGGGCTGTTTGTAAAGTCCACCCCAAATCTCTGCGGGGCGGTTTCCTAGAAGCTGCTTTCCCGTCCCAGCAGACGGGCTGCCACTAGGAACCTGCCGTCAGGACACTGCTGCTTTCTGCCTCTTTAAAGAGGAGGAGCGTGCAATGCGCTCCACACGCTCTGCTGACGGCTCCCTGATTCCTGACCTACAAGGACCTGGAGCCACCAGGACGCGGGTGCAGCCCCTCGGGGGGGCTGTGGGCTGAGTGAGCTCAGGGCACCTGAGTCTGGTGCTCACCCAACTCCCCATGAGCACTGAGAGCCTATTTTCATGTCTAGACTGAAAGTAATAAAAGAGCGTAACTAATGGGTTTTTGCACTTATTTTGCAGAGCAGTGGCCACAACCTTCTAAAGGGCATCAGCTGTAGAAAGATTCGCTCAGCATTCATGGCCAAGCCTAGGCCGCAGTCATCCCTCAGAGATGGCAGGGCAGCTAGGAGAAGGAAGGCAGGGCTGCTGGAGGGGGGAGCTGTCACCTGCCACCTTGGTCTCAGGGCCACCGATAAGGACACTCTTGTCAGGGATGTGGGGCCGGCGCCTCCCCAGGAATCGCCCCCGGGCCACTGCCTTCGCCTCCCAGGGAGGATCCGGCTCACTTCCTCCCTCACCTGCTGGACGGAGCCCTGGCTGGAGCCGGCAGTGCGTCTGTGCAGCCACAGCCCCTTCTGGGTGCCCCCCACCCCCATCCGTTCCCACCTGACATGCTTAGCGGTGCCTCTGAGGGATTTTGGCCACAAAAACGTAACGAACGTTGTGACATCAAAAACGGTGCTGCTGGCTCTCACCGCCTTCTCCCTCTGAGAAGCCACCAGACGCCGGGCGTAGCGCCTTCTGCCCGCGGTACGCGGCTCCTCCGCCTCTTCCTGATGCCCAGAGCGCAAGGTCTCCTGCTGGGACTTCCTGACGCCGGGCAGGTGGGGGGCAGGGGGGGTGCTACTGCTTGCCCGGTCACACCGACGTCATGGACACAGGGACCCCCGGCCACCGTCCAAGGCTCCGAGGCCAGTGGGGGCCAGACGCCGACCACAGAGCCCGGTCTCTCTCCTTTCTCTCTCCCGACCCCAGAGTCTCCAAGGGAGGGTGAGAACTTGAACCCAGCTTCACACCAAGTCTACGTTTAGGCATCGAGAGCACACAGCCCAGGGAGGGCAGGGCCCTGGGCCGGGTGCCGAGGTCGAGGCCTGGTTATTCCCTCCCCAGCACCAGCTGTCTTAGATCCATCACTGCCAGAATGTTTTCAATGGGAGAAACTCGGGAGTTCCTGCCGTGGTGCAGCGGAAACGAACCCGACTAACATCCACGAGGATGAGGGTTCGATCCCTGGCCTCGCTCAGTGGGTCAGGGATCTGGCGTTGCCGAGAGCTATGGTGTAGGTTGCGGGTGCAGCTTGGATCCGGCGTTGCTGTGGCTGAGGTGTAGGCCGGCAGCTGCAGCTCTGATTAGACGCCTAGCTTGGGAACCTCCATATGCCACGGATGCGGCCCTAGAAAGCAAAAAAAAAAAAAAAAAGGGGAGGGGGGAGAAACTTCATTGAGGTTGCAGAGAATTCGGCTGGGGCTGGCTGGGCACTGCTGGGTAGGGAGGGGGCGCGGGAATGGGGAGGGGAGGCCGTCCAGGCCTCACTCGGGCCAGCGGCTGTCGGGGGTGGTGGGGGGGGGGCGCAGCTTTACAGGAAAGGCAGCTCCGTGAGGGCGTCAGCCGGAGGTGGTCCATGCAGAGCGGATGCTGGGGAGGACCTGCCGCGGTCTGGACGGGAGACCGGGAGCGAGAGCTGAGGCCAAGTCTGGGGTGCGGGGGCCCAGAAGCAGAGAGGACCGACGGGAGGCCGCATGGAGGGTGGAAGGAGGCTGAGTCGGTGAGAAACACGCAGACACAGACACCAGGGAAGGTTCCAGACGTGGCGACACAGACCGGGACCCAGCACAGATTCACAGCCATCAGCAAACGCTTGCTTGGGCCTGCGGGAGCCATGTGGGGACAATGCCGCCCTCAGCAGCGGGACCTCGAGGGCCCCGGACACGGTGGAGGGGGCGGGAGGGCTGCTTCCCGGGAGGGGCCGGACTAGACGGCTGCTCCGGGTGCGGGGGCTGTGAGAACCACACGCGACATCCTGCCAGAGGGGCTACAGAGGCCGCTGCTCTTTGGATGGGATGAAAGAAAAAACTGGCTTTAAACAGGTGAATGCTGCACGTAACGGGAGGCTGCACAGGCTATGAGCTTTAAACACGCGTGTCAGCGCCGCGGTTCCAGCGCCCCTTTGGCGGCAGCTCACGTCCGACCCCACTCAGGACTTCAGAAGTGCCCACCGCACACAGAAAACTCAGGTTCCCCCCATAAAAGACGCTCAGGCTTCCTGCCAGAGAGGGGCCCATGCTGTGCGTCCCAAGTCCCGGGGGACACGAAAGGCGGGTGGCGGGAGGCGCCGAGCTGGGGCCTCTGGGCTCTCGTGGCCTCAGGTGAAACACCGCGCCGTCTCCCTTCTGCCTCCAGGCCAGGGACAGGGACAAAAGCGGTATTTACTCGTGGAGATGGAGCTGAGTTCCAGACGGGGCCGGCCCCCGACCCCAGGCCCCCGGGTTGGGCATCCGCAGCCACAGGGCCTCAACCTCTGCATTCTCACCAGCGCCCGGGGGATGCCCGGGAAACGGGACCCTCTGACAAAAGCTCTCGACGGCTCTGTGGCCACATGACTCGCCTCCTTCCATCCGACCAACGGGGCTCAGGCTTCTGCAAGCTCAGGAGACCCCGCCTGACTTGTTACAAACGTTCTCCTGATGGTCGGCTACGCGCCTGAGCAGAAACCACCCGAGAGCCAGGGGTGCGGGACGTGGGAAGGGAGCCCGTGATCAGGACGAGGCCTGGGGACGGCAGAACAGAAGCAGGAGACCGCTGGGAAAAGCTGGGATGTGCCAGCCGGAGGGGACGTGGCTGGGGCACAGCGAGGCTTGGGGCAGGGAGCCGGGCTGTGGAGGCTCTGAGGAGCTGAGGGCTGGGAGGGGCTGGGACACGGCGGGGGGTCACGGGCAAAGGTGGCGGAGGGGCGGGAGACCCCCGCCTCTGTGTGCCAACTTCTCCTGCGTGCCCGCGCGCTGGGCACCGAGGAACATCTTTTGGGCAGAAAGGACCTCCACGTGCCGAGAAGAGCAGGTGGCCCCTGCTGTCCCCGCGGGACGCCCCTGGAGCTGAAGGGTGAGCACGAGTCCGGCTCCTGCAGGCCTGTGGGCCAGCTGTGGCCCGGCTGCACCCAGCCGGCTGCTTGCTTTTTTGGCATGGCTCACAAACTAGGGAAGGTTTTTACACTTTTTAAGTGGTTGGGGAAAAAAAACATCAAAAGAAAAATAATGTTTGTGGTACTGAACATTTTATGAAATTCAGATTTCAGGTCATGAGGAAAGCTTGCTAGAGCGTGGCCAGCCCCCTTGCTCACGTGCTGTGTGTGGCTGCTGCAGAACCACAGGGGCTCCCACCCAACAAACAGAACATTCACCATTCTCTTTCATGGGGCAAGGTGGAAGGCGGCAGCCACCTTGACTCGGGGGTGGAGGGCTCAGCGGGGGCTCCGCCGGCCTCGACGGCCATTCGCGGGAGCACCTCATTCCTATTTTATCACTCCTTCCTACGGTTTAACTGTTTTATTGCAGAGACACATGCAGACGTAGGAATTTAGTTTCACGGAGACCTAGGTTTTTGCGTCTTTCTTTCGTTTTTGGCTGCACCCCTGGCATGTGGAAGTTCCCAGGCCAGGGCCTGAATCCAAGCTGTAGCTGTGACCTACACCTCAGCTGCGACACCTCTGGGTCCTTAGCCACTGCTCCAGGCCAGGGATCAAACCCACATCACCACAGAAAAAGCACCCAATCTCACCCTGCGCCACAGCGGGAACTCTAAAGACCTGGTCTTTAAAGACCGGGGCCGGCCTGGGAGCGTGGCCGCCACACAAAGCATTAACTATGAAAAGAAGGCACCCAGGTCAAAACAAACACTCCGCGAGTGACGCTGAGAATGTCCTCCTGCGACTCAGGACGGGTCACATTCGGGCTGCCCTCCCGCTTCCGGCTTGACGACGGCGCGTCAGGAAGGTCGAAACCGCCACGGGCGCCGAGGGAGCGTCAGCCCTAAGGTGGGGCTGTCATGGGCACACGCCACCAACCAGGAGCTGAAGGTTAATGAAAACGGCACCAGCCCATCAGGGCCCATCGCTGCCGCCCGAGTGGGAACAGGAGAGGCCCCTGAACACGAGCGCGGGCCCTCGTGGAAACCGGGGCCACGCAGACGAGCATCGCCGAGGGCCTTTGCCCCAGCAGACGGCGTGGGGGGCCCCGGAACGTGCCCCAGACTCCTGCTGGGCGCCTGCCAGCCCCACGCATGTCTGCGGCGGCCCGGGCCCCACCCACAAGGCGGTGCCCCCGGCAGGTGACCAAGGTCCGGGCGGGACAGCGGGGCTGAGCGCACGAGGACGCACACTGCAGAGCGCTCGGGAGGAAGACAAAGCGGGAAGCGGGCTGAGACGGGCGTGACGGCAGAGAGCTGTCCCCTTCGGGGCGGGGGGGGCATTGGGGCGGGCGGTGACTGCGCCGAGGAAGCCGCCTCTCGGGGCACTGGAGGCAGAGCCCAGTGCCTCTGGGTGCAGGAGGGCGGGCGGGCGGCGGCGGAGCGGGGGCCGCAGCCCATTGCTCTTTGGAAAAGGAGGAAAGAAGAAAGAGTCAGAGCAGGGCCACGGTGCAGCAGCGGGAGGGGGATAATTCAACAGTGGCAGGTCATGGAGTGAGGCGACAAGACCAGGCGACCAGCGTGGACACACACGCTCAGGGCGGACGCAGGACCTGGGACAAGCAGCGCCATGTCCTCCGCGTTTAAACTGTGGGAGGGGGCGCGAGGCCTCGGGCCCGCAGCGTGTGCATAAGCGTGACAGGCCCCGGGGGTGCCCGGGAGGGGCTCTGGGTGCCCTAACTCTGCTGGTGACCCCTGGGGAAGGAATCACGCCCCCAGGTGGGCAGCGTCAGGCGAGTGTCTGTGTGTCTCAAAGCAGTCCTGGGGATTAAGTGAGGCTGCCGGTGAGCCTGTGACCCACCAGTGCTGGGAACAGGGTCCTAGGCGGGTCCAGTGACTTCGGGAAACGCAGGCCTGGCGGCACGACAGGGGCTCACCGCTCAGGGCAGAACAGAGCCGGCTCTGACCCTTGCCCACCCCCACGCCGTCCGTGTGGAGCTGCAGGACTGGTGAAGGCGAATGCGCAGAGGGGCCTCTGCCGGGGGTCAGGCCTGGAGCCTGAGCGGGAAGGGCCGTCTGTGCTCCCGGAGCAGGGCTGTGACCCCTGAGCCCTGACCCCGCACACGCATTCTCTGGGGACCTGGCGCTGTGTGCGATGCCGTGAGCCCCCTCCGTGGCACTGGCGGTGCTGCGGTCTTCTTGGGCAACCAGGCCGCTTGCCCTCAGGGCCTGGGCCAGGCCGGCGTCCCCGGGCCGAGTCCTGGCTGCCGCAGTAGGACCCTCCGTCCCCCACGCTGGCCGGGGGTGCAGGGACTCACCAATGAGGGAGTTGAGGGAGGAGTAGGAGCTGACCCGCCGCATCTTGTCCACCGTCTCGAAGGAGAGGATGTAGTCCTCGTTCTCGGGGCTGCCCAGGGTGCTGCTGGCGCTGCTGCTGGTGCTCAGGTGCCCGGGAGAGAACGCCACCGAGCCGCCGGCTTGGTGGGACAACAGGGGGCTGGTGAGCGTGCGCCTGCCTGGGCCCGGGGCCGGCCTCTGGGGGTAACCCCTGACACCCCGGGCCCTGTGCTGTGGTTCCGCTCAGGCCCGGGTCGGGGTGGGGGGTGGGGGGCGAGGGCAGAAGGGGCGGGGCCCGTCCAGCAACCACCCCGCGCGAGTGCCCCGCCCCCCGGCTCACGTTCTTCCGTCAGGCTCAGGTTCTGCAAAGACTTGTTCAGGCTCCTGGCCGTGGTGACCGCGCGGATGTTGCCGTAGGAGCTCACGGAGCGCAGCCGGGGGGTGCAGGGGCTGTCCCGCACCGGGGTCAGACTCCCGCCCTCTAGGACAGAAGACGCACAAGAGTGAACGGCGGACTCTGGCAGGAGGCGGCCATGCGGCTGGGGACAGGGGCTTTTGCCTGGATGAGGGGGGCGCTCCAGCGGGGCCTCTGACACGTGTATCAGGGTCAGCTGGACAAAGCTGGACAAGGTCATGGCCGGGGGGAGGGCACCACGGGAGCAGACGACCATGACCCAGGCCTGTCCCTCGGGGAGAGTTCAATCACAGGGGTCCCCACGGCCGGTCTCTCTGAGGACAGCACCAGGTGCCCCGGACTCACCCACGGCCGCTGCCCCAGAGCCCAGGCACGGCCGCAGCCGGGCAGCAGCGGGAGGACCCGACGGCCAGCCCCAGGCCCTCCATTCCCTGCTGCACTGAGGTGGATCACAAGCCTTTTTCCCGCAGGGCCCGCCCAAGACGAAGACATGCAAACTAGGCGACAAGGACAGATGTGAGCAGAGGGGGCCGCCTGATGTGAGGACTCTCAGGAGGGAGACATGCTTCCCTGAGGCCCAGAAGCGGCACCTCCGCCCTTCCGGGTTTCCAGGACTGGGATCTCGGAAGAGGGCGGAGAGGCAGGAAAAGTCAGGGGGCGGCCCTGCCCTCCTTCGGGGCGGGGGAGGCGGGACTCGCAGACACCTGAGCGGCCAGGACTCGCCTGTGGGCTCAGGGGCCTGTGGACAGTCCCGACAGGGCTCCAGTCCCACGAGCATCGAGGGCTCTCCTGGCACCGTACCCATGGCGCTGTAACTGTGGCGCCATGCCCGTGGCACCATACCTGTGGCGGCCGGAGAGGGCAGCGGGTAGTTCTTCTCCTCTTCCATGAACTGCAGGGCCACGGTGCAGAAATTGCTTTCGTACTGAACCACAAGGTGACTCAGAGCCACCACCAGCTCCTGCCGGGAGAAGGGGCAAGCACGCTGACGTGGGGCTGGGAGACGATGCGGGCGCTGCATGCTGGAGCCACCACGGAGAAGGACGGGGGACAGACCGTGCTGGGCACCGGGAAAGGGGCTCCCCGCTCAACACAGCACTGGAGCGCCCAGCGTGGGCAGAGGCATCTGAGCAAGCAGGGTGACAGGTTCACGGCCTCCAAAAATGCCTGGGACGCCTGGCGGGGTGACTGCTGACCGCAAGGTGTGAGCGACAGGGCTGGAGGGCCTTGCAGAGACATAGGGTGAGGGTGCCGTGGTGTGGCATGGGGAAGAGCCTGCAGGGCCTCCTCCCACGGGTGAGGCTGAGCCCCATTGCAGAGCAGCAGGCTGCCAAGGGGCACCTGCCGGCCTCTCCTGGTGAGGACAAAGCCTGTACCTCTTCAAAAAGCACCCATTTTCCCTTCACTGTGAAGGGCTGAGAGGGCTGGGCTGGACCCAGAGCAGATCGACCCGGCCCCAGGGAGGCCCATGGTCAGGTGCGGCTGGGCGCAGGCTGGCCACGAGCCTCGCGCTATTCTCAGGCCTGGGAAGACCAGCGGGGGGCTGACACGTTCAGATGCGAGACCCTCTGGGCAGCCTCTCCCCTTCCCGGCAGAGCTGGTCCCGCCTTCGCCACAGTTTAGCCCTGTCACACTCAGAACCAGCAGGCCTTGTCCACACAGCTGCCCACGGGCGTCGGGTGGCTGGTCACAGGGTGGTGAGTGGACTCCAGCCCAGAAGGGAGCCCAGGGCACATGTGGACACAGGCTTAAGAGTGCGGAGGTCCTGGCGGCCACTCCCCGGTCCCTCGGGTAGTCTATTCTCATTACCACTCTTTTTTTTATCTCAAAGCTTGTTAGGGGAAGAACTAAAAAACAGCGTTCCTTCCTTTGAAAGCAGTCTCAACAGACAACTCGAGAGACTGCTGATCTGCTGCTTTGATGGGTGACATCCACCAGAGGCGATGCGACTCGGGAAAAAGCAGCCTTTGACTCAGGAAGCCCGCGTCGGGCAGAAGCTAAGACAGCTGAGCTCGGGCCGAGGCGCCTGCGGAGCGTCCTCAGCCAAGGCTTCTCTAGAAACCCTGGCGTCCTGGGAGCTGGCCTCACGTCCCCCGGGGGCATGAGGTGGGATGAGTGCTTCCCGGCTGATGGGAACTTGCTCAAAGTTCCTGCCACCAAGACAGCTCTCCAAGCAAACACCCCCAGACCACATCCCTCCCCGCACAGCCACCTCCAGGCTGGGGACCGCGGCACCTCCGCTCACGGTCACAGGACCACGCTGCCCTGCGTCCACCCGAAACACGGCCCCTTCTGGCTGGGGGAGGGGCGGGCTGAGCTGTGCTGAGCCAACCCTGGAAGGGGAGTGAGACCTCGGACGGAAAGCATGGTATTTCTGCATCTAAACGGACAAGGCAAGGTTCCCACTGCAGAGACTGCTGGGCTCAGTCAAGACAAACGTGTGGGGTGGGGCGGGGAGAACGCGGCACACCCGGGCCTGCCTGAGAGGCCACGGCTTTTGAACCTCCGTGGGGGGCACGTGCTGCCTACTGTACAAGCTGCCCGGAGACGCGGCCTGTTAAACACCTTTCAATGAAGCAAACATGAGCATCTGGTGAAGAAACGCACTTTGGAGAGAACTGAGCATTGAAGTCCGCTCTGGCCAGGGCGCGTGCCAGGGGACCGGAGCCCGCGGCTGCGGCCCAGGGTCGCGGGCTGCGGGGGCGGGGCACCCACCTTCCGCACCACAGGGCTGCCGTCGTTGATGAGCTGGGCCAGCATCATGGCCACGTTGTGGTCGATGGTGGTGGAGTGGTCCGTCCTCTCTGCTGAGTTGCCCACAAAGGTGCCGAGGGCGAAGACGGCTGCGCAGCGCACCTGCGGGCAGGGCGGCGGTCACCCTGAGCCGGCTGGCCCTCCTCTCAGCCCAGCCCCGCGTGCAGAGGAGCCCCAGCCAGGGAGGAACGAGGCACGAGCTTCGCCCCCCGCACCCCCCCCCCCGCCAGGGCCGAGAGCTGCTGGGACCAGAGGCCAGACCGCGCTCCTGCCCCCAGCAGGTGGCCTCCAGCACCGAGCCGTCCTGCAGCCGCACCTCGGGGATGGGGTCGGAGAGGAGGCTGCAGAGCTTCTCGTGGGCACTGTCCCTCACGCCACACCAGCGGGCCGAGTCGAAGTTCTGCCAGATCCGCCCGAGGCAGATGGCCACCCACTGGCGCAGCAGGGGGTGGGGGTCACTGAGCTGCTCCAGGCAGATGGCGATCAGGTTCCCCTGGAGGCAGGCTTCCTGCAAGCGGGCGGCAGTGCAGGGTGTCACCCCATGACCCCCTGACCACCAGCAGGGAGGAGGGTGGCGGGCCGGACCCCAGCACCCGGCTTTTCTTGGGGGGACTGTGCTCCGTTTCCCGCACTTCACTCCCACCAATTCCAGCTCCCCCAGCTGCAGCCAAAGGGGCCGGGCCCCTGCTCCTCCCAGGGAGCCCCCGGCTGCTGGGGCCCGGAACCCCCCTCCTGAGGTCACCGCTCCGTCACTCGTCACTCGGAGCAGTGCCTCGGGCTGCGCCTCTGGACCCCCGGGGCGCCCCGCGGGGGTGGGGATGCGGGGTGACACTCACCTGCCCCGTGTTGTAGCTGTTGACGATCACGGCCAGAATGAAGGCCGTCATGGTCCTGTGCTCAGCCTGCAAAACACAAGTCCTGCTCGTTGGCGCCTCCTCCGCGGGAAACGTGACGCGGAGCTAGATGTGGAACTCAAGCAACGAGGGCCAGCTTTGGAGCTCCCATCGTGGCACAGCGCAAACGAATGTGACGAGGCACCATGAGGCTGCGGGTTCCACCCCCGGCCCTGCTCAGTGGGTTAAGGATCTGGCGCTGCCAGGAGCTGTGGTGGAGGCCGGCAGCTATGGCTTCGATTAGACCCTTAGCCTGGGAACCTCCATATGTCGCGAGTGCGGCCCTAAAAGAAAACAAAGACAAAAATAAATCAACAAAGTGACAAGGCCACAGAAGGGAACGCCCCTTAAAGAGGGCTCGACAGCTTTGGGCTGGTCTCCCGGAGGGCTGCGATGCTGCAGCGGGAGCAGGCCCTGGTTCTGCGCCATCGGAGGCCGCCCTGCTAACACGCAGCCCCCGATCACCCCGTCCTGCTCAGGCCTACAGAAGCGGGTGGCCCTGGTCTAGCAGGCCGGCCGTAAAGCGACGGGCCGGTCCCTGCCTCGGCCTCTCCTCCCTCCTTGCGGGTCTGGTCCAGGGCTGAGGGCCTCATCCTCTCCTCTCCCGCGCCCCCGGTTCCCTCCTCTCGCGTCGGAGCCTCATGAGCGACCACTCTCACTCATTCTCACAGCCAATGCTTGTGGACAAGGGACAGGCTCCCGCCTCCCTCCTCCTTCGGCCCCGGCTCCACCTCCTCCTGGCTGCCTGGGAGAGCCCAGCTCTCAGCACGTGGCCCTGGCCGGTGCCCACCTGGGCGGGGCACGGGGTCCGGGGCGTGGAGGCCTCTCTGCTGACGTCCACGCTGTTACTCGGGGGCCTGCTCTCCACTTCTCTGCAACAAGCCGCCTCTGTGCCCTGGTTACTCTCAAGACTTTCCCTCTGGCCTTTGGGGTCCGCAACTTTCGCTCCAATGAGGCTTCGGGTGGGTTGGCTCATTTGACCCTCTGCAGACTCCCTGTGCTTTATAAACCTGGAAGACCTGGCAGGACTGGCTGGCAGCGTCTGCCCTGCTGCCTCGGGCGCCCTCCGGGCCTGACCGCTCCCGCTGGCCTTGCTCCCGGGAGTCCCCACTGTTTAACCGTCCACAGAGCTGTCGGGACAGTGACCGTCTTCCAGTAGAGGCTCTTTTTTTTGGTCCCCAAATCTGCCTATTTGTTAAAAGACTCTAGTTGGTCATTTTCAAGGAAGAGTAAACAGGGCGGAATGCACTGTTCTCCTGTAAGAGGCACGAAGGTTCTTCCTTAGACAGAACTGTGACAAAGGGCTCGGTCACCTTAAACCCGCTCATTTCCGCTCCTCTTCGGTCTCCTCAGAGACCCGGGTTTGGTGCTGGGGGTGGCCTCCCCGTGCGCTGGCTCTGCCTGGGCCCTCGTGCGGGGGCGCCCCTGAGCGTGGCTGAGCCGGTGCCCTGGCCGCCGAGCCGTCCCTGCGTCTCTCACGCTCCAACCTCGGCTGGCGGCTCCCACCCACGCGGGGAGCCCGGGGCCACCGCCACGTCTGCCCGGGGCCCACCGGGCCCTTCCTGGGCTTCCGTTTTTGGCATTTGGGGATGTCCTTTCTTTTCTTTCAAATCTATGTCCTCCAAGCGTCACGTCACCGTGTTTGAGGCGAAGGGGGGCCCGTTCGCATGGGCCGCGCTCGTTATGTTCCTGCCCTCAATCGGCTCACACGGCTTTCTCCCTCGCTTGATCTGTGTGTCCCCCTGAAGAGCAGGGAGGTGATGACTTCCCACCTCGCACAACTGCCTACGACCGTGTTTCAACACCACACTTGAGGTAAAACACACACGTTCTATTGATTTTTATATAGACATCCTGTCTATAAATGTTTCCTGGATTTTCACCAATGTCTCTAGTTTTCATTATCAGCCCTCGCCGAGTCTTCTCACCGACACGAATGGGTCCCCGCGCCCCTTGGTGCCCCCAGCCCCCGCCCCTGGCACGGGGCCGCCTTCCCCGGGGCCCCGGGAGGCGCGGGGCGGCAGCGGCACCCGCTGGGCCTTACCGGCATGTACGGATCTGCCAGGACGGAGAGGAAGTACTTGTGGCCGTTGTCCTTCACCAGGTCCGCTTGGCACGACTGGGGAGACAGAGGAGAAACTGTGAACACACGTCCCGGGCGGGAAGGGGCCGATTTCCTCCCGGGCCGAACGAACGACGTTCCATGAACATTTTACGCCTTAAGCATTTTTCCTCTCAGGTCCAACCTCCGCTTGAAGAAAGAGCTGGAACGGCCGCACACAGACACGGCTGCTTCGGCTGTGGGAAAGGGCTGGCACTGTACACTCCCCAAGTGCAGCAGCTTGGAGGCGTCCTCGAAAGCGCGTCCCGGGTACCTGCCGGGTGGGGGCGCCCCAGCCACATCCTTCGGCCTCCCTCCCGCGTCAGCCCGGGGTCCACACGCCCTCAAGCTGGGACGCGCCCACACCCAAAACCACCCTCCGTTTCTGCAGACCCAGCCCTGCCGGCGCGTGTCCGGCGCCCCGCATGGACCTCCGTAACCGGTGGGGACACAGCAGGTATGAACTGCTTGTGTCACACGGTTATATTCTAACAGGCTGTTGAGCGGCCCACCTCGAGCCCCAGAGAAGTGGCTCCGGGCGCAGATTTGGTGTCTGCGGGGTGCAGTTCTCCCCAGAGCCGCAGAGCACCCGGCACCTGTGGGTGCCACCGTGCCGACGTGCTCACCTGCTCAGCACGGTTTTCAAACCCACCAGGTTGCCAAGCACTGGGTGGGTCCCAGAGCCGGACATCCCGGCGCTGCTCTCAGTCCTGGAGGGCAGAGCTGAGCGGCTCCGGCCCACAGCACAGACAGCGGGCTTGGGAGGAACAGCTGGGAGTGTCCATGACACTTCCGTCCATGAAGGAAGCACAGACATGCAGGTGGAGGACAGGTGATGGGGAACCCACTCTGCCAGAATGTGTGTGGGGGGGGCGGCGGTCAGGGCCTGGAAAGCTTGCCGGAGGAGGCGGTCAGACCGCGGGCAGCTGCAGTGGAGGGTGGGTGAGCTGGCAGGGCCAGACTAAAAGGGGAACACACGCTGCCGGGACAGGGGACGGGACGGCCCTGAAGACTGGGGAGGCTGCTCTGCAGGGGTCTGGGCGGGAGGGGCTGGGCCACCTGACCACCTGGCGAGACCACTGGAGAGGAGGGGCCGAGGGGGCTGCTGGACTGGGGCGCACAGCAGGGTTGTCGGGGGGGCGGGGAGGGGCGCGAGCCAGTGGAGCTCCTAGACCAGAAGTCACGGGTGAGTATCAGGGACACCCACGGCCACCTGGTGGAGGGGGAGGGTGCTGGGGACACCTGCCCCAGGTATGCGGCGAGAGGGGCTCAGGCAGCACCGAGAAGCAAGGAGTCAGAGTCTTGGGGACAGAAGTGGCCCCCAGGCAGGGGCCTCACATGAAGCCCGGCGCCCGCGGCGGCTGGCCCACTCAGGGTGCCCGCAGCTGCTGGTCCCGCAAGGGGCTTTCAGGGCTTGAGGATGGCATCTGGGGAGGTGCCCAGTGCTGAGGAACAGGGACAAAGAGCGAGGCCTCACGGCCGGGTTCCCCCTCTGGACGATGCGAGAAGCCTGCGCTCAGCTGGTGGGATCCGCTGCGACAAGGGACTCCGGAAACACGATCTGAAGGCCAGGGCGTGATGCCCTCGTCCTCGCAGACAGCGACCACGGAGCCCGGTCAGGCTGTCACAGGGCCGCTGGGTCAACACCCAGGAGAACGGCCTCGCGACACTCTGGGCAGCCTGCCCGCAGGGAGATGCTGAGTTCCGCCGTCTCCCAGCCAGTCCCACGCCGCAGGGTAAAGGCCACTCCAGAAGAAGAGACGACAGGAACTTTTGTGGGTGGGAAGTGGCTTGGGTGGCATCTCATTTTCCAGACCCGGGGCTGAACCTGGGCCGCAGCAGTGACGACACCAAGTCCTAACCACTAGGCCACCAGGGAGCTCCCAGGACCAGAGTTTCAGATCTGAGTTTGTGAGAATACGAGGGAAAAGCTAGGTACTGCGAGACACCCCTAGGTCCCCAGGGCCCTGCTGGCTCGGGCACAGCCGGGCAAAGCCCTGCTCAGGGCCAGGGAGGCTGTGCAGGAGGAGCCCGCAGCCGACCGCGCCGAGCCCTGGCCCTCCCTGCCAACGGGCCCCTTCTCAGGGCGCTCGGATAGCCAGGGGTTTCTTCCTCACATCCATCCCCTGATAAGGTGGCACCTGGCCTCGGCTGTTACGTGGGCACTGAGCGAGACGGAGAGGGCAGGACGCAGGGTGCCAGGCCAGGCCTCCCGAGAGCCAGGGGAGCCAGTCACTCCACAGGGTGCCTCGCTTTGGACGGCAGTCCCGAGGAGCAGACGAGGCGTCAGCGTGGTGTCCTCTGGGCAGAGGCGCAGGCCGGAGGGGCCACAGGGAGCACCTGGGCCGCACTTGCGGCGGATGATAAAGCCGTGGCTCTCTGCTTTTAAAGCAGAGGTTCGAGAAGTCAGGTCTAGACCCACAGGTTTAGGGTGAAGCTCCTAAAAACAGCCACGAGGCGTCACCGGGTCCCATTCTGCTACCCCGGAATCGAGGGCACGCAGGGCACGTGCAGCCGCAGCGCTAAGGCGCGTCCGAATCAGAGGCGTGATTATCCTGTGGCCGCTCAGACCTGTTTGGACGGGGCCGCCCTGCAGGTGGGGCCACAACCACACTCCCCTGTCAGGTCCATCCTCAGGCCTCAGCCGGTGTCCTTCACGAACTGGCTTAGAATCACCCCGGCCGCCAACGCGTGGCTGTGTCCACACCGTGGCCAGAGAGCCGGGCACCCGCAGGGTGCTGCCTTCTGAGGACGCGGGGACACAGGCCGCCCGCCACCTGCGTGCTCCCCCGACTGGGCCAAGTGCCTCTCTACAAGGAAAACAGGCCTCGAAACGACGAAGGCCCAGGAGTGCAAAAGCCATGTTTCTGGACGTTTCTTGACACAAGAGACGGCTGCTCTCCAAGGCTCTCTCGTGTCCGTTTCCTGCAGGAGCCACGGGTCTCCAGTGCCATGGCCGGGGAGGAGCTGGCGAGCAGGAGCGCGAAGGGGGCAGCTCTGACTCCTTGGACGCGGGGCCCTGGGGGCATCCCACCTCTCTCCCGGGGAAAGGGGCCGTGCGGAAGGGCAGAGAAGCCAGCACGCCGCGCCCTGTGGCGGCAGCTGGGCAGAGCCCGGGCCAGGGCAAGTGCGCCCCCTTGGAATATTCTGGAGGAGGGTGCTCCGGGGGAGCCCGCCTTCATTCTCCTTAAGCAGATGACCAAGGCTGCTTCCTGGGGGAGCCGGAGGCCACAGACTGACACAGGCCACCAGGCCGCCAGGCCCGAGGCTTTGACAAGGCCCAGCTGGCAGGACGGCCCCGTGCAGCATCCCAGTGGACACGGGCCCCAGCTTCCGACGTGGGCACGGAGCAAATCAGAGGCATGGAGGCTGTGCTTCGCGTCCACGGGTTCAGGATGAGGGGAGGGCGCGAGCGCCAAGGCAGGATCACGCAGGGGACGGAGGCTCCGGACGGTGCCTCGGCCCGGCGCTGCCAGGGCGCCAGTCTGGAGGGGACGGGGTGCCACCCACCCAGAGCTTCCACAAAACCCGCTGTGCCTGAGGGCTCTGCCCGCTGCTCACAGCCCCCGTCCCGCACAGATCCAGCAGCACAGCCGTCGGCACAAGTGCCTTCCCACCGGCCAAGGGCGCCAAGACGGCTAAATATACACTGGGTTTCATTCCCCGCCATATGGTTCACCAAAATGTTCTCAAGTCAGGCGCTCTCACGCTGGAGGCACACGTTAGAATGAAGAGACACCGTGAAAATAACTGACACTGGAGGGAAAACCACTGACACGCACGACTGCTTTTAGGCTGTCAGTTTACTTTTCTGTAGATGTCTCAAGTCTTTAAATATAGTTAAGGGCTCGAAAATTAAGATGCCACAGAAAGGTACAGATTGAGAAGTTATTTTCAGCCCCTTTGCCGTAAGGGGCCCCTCTGTAATCTACACTAGGATTACATTTTAACGTAGAGCATGTGACATCTGATATAAAATGAAAACAAATGTTACAGGGACGTTTTAAAGAAAGGCCCTCCGCCCTTCTACGCCATCTCCCTGCTAAGGTTTCTTATTCCCTCTCCTGAGAAATGAATACACAGACCAAGCAGCCCCATCCTTACACACAAGACCCCCCGCCCGCCGGGTCTGCTGTCTCAGGCATCGCCTCACCCAGACGGTCGGCACGGAGCACCCACTGTCCTCACAGCTCTAAGGACCACCTCCCACGGCTACGCGGAGGAGGCGCTGCTTAATTCGCCAGCCTCCCGCCGAGCTTGGACCCGAGGAGTGCACCAGGCCCTTGGTATTCAAACGCCGGTGCAGCGAGTAAACCTCTGCACGTCATTCTGTACACCCGCAGGTAGACTTGTCAATTCCCAGACGTGATACTGAGATACATCGGAAGGTAAACAAACGCTTTGCTGATTTGGACAGATGTTACCATTTTGAACTTTCTCAGCAGAACGTGTTGTGAAACACTTGAATTTTTGCCAATCTGATAAGTGAGAACTGGTATCTGTATAGTCCTATACAGAATTTGTGCATTTATGGAAAAAAAATTCATCATTTTTCATATGTCGAAGGGCCATTTGTATTTCTTGTTCTGCGAACTGTTGGTTCATGCCCTTTGACTACTTCTCTATTGCATTGTTAGCATTTTTCTTGATTTCTCAGAGCTCTTTATATATTAGGGAGGCTAGTCTTTTACATATGGTAACAGATTTAAATATCGGCTCCCTACCCCAACTCTTATTTGTTTTAAAACTGCTGGCATTCCCATTGTGGCACAGCAGAAACGAATCTGATGCAGACCCATGAGGACTCAGGTTTGATCCCTGGCCTCTCTCAGTGGGTTAAGGATCTGGCGTTGCCATGAGGTGTGGTGTAGCAGACTCGGCTCATATCTGGCATTGCTGTGCCAGTGGCTGTGGTGTGCCGATTTGACCCCTAGCCTGGGAACCTTCATATGCCGTGGCTGCGACCCTAAAAAAGCAAAAAAACAAAAACAAAAACAAAAACAAAAAAAACAAAAAGAAAACAACAACAACAAAAAAAACCGTTAGCTTATGGCATTTTTCCCCCATGAAATTTCTTCTCTTTATACAATCAAGTTTATTAATTTTCAAAGACATCCAGATTTTCAGTTTTAGCTAAAAAGGCCTTCATCACTCTAAGATTAAAAGAGAAGTTGCCCGGGTTTTCTTCTGGTGCTTTCGTGGCTTCATTCTTCGTTTAACTAAACCCGTTCAGGTTAGCTCTGGTCGGCTGGCGTGTAGTCAGGTACCATGCTACCCTCACTCCAAAGACGCAGGGTCCGTACCCCACGGATCTGAGCTGCTGTCTTTACCACACACAGGATCCCACGTGCACGGACTTTCCCTGGGCCCGAGTGCCCACAGTCCAGCACCACAGTGCTGTTTACGACCGAAGCTTTGTAGTTAATTCTCATGTCTGGTGGGACTGCTCCCCTGTCACTGTTCTTCCTATTCAGAATTTCCCTGGCTATTCCTATTCATTTCTCCACAGGAAGTTTAGAAAATGCTTGGTTCCAGACAAAAAGCCTGCTGGCAGTTTTACTGGGATTACACGGAAGTTTCAGTTGATTCAGGGAACGCTGACATTTCTATGGTGACGAATTCTTTAAACGAACAGGGTATGTTTTCACTCGTTCAGGCTGATTTCTGTGTTCTTCAGGAATGCTTCCGAGTTTTCTTTACAGAGATTTTTCATGCTCAGGTCCAGTTTACTCCTGGATCTAGGATTCTCTGGTAAATGGGGGGCATTTATCCTCTAACTGGTTGTTTCTTTTGATTTCTGCAGATTAACTGGAAGATGTCTACCTTACTAGGTTCTCTGATGAGTCCTATTTAAGTTAGTCCATTGGGTTTTCTCGGCGAATAATCATATCATTTGCAAACTGTAATGGTGTTGCTTCTATTTTTAACATTTTTATGCCTTTAATCTATTTCTCTTGTCTAATTGTATTGACCGATAGTGATAGTGGCACCTCACCTTGTTCCAATTTTAGCGGGAGTGCTTTTGGTTTTTCCTCATTAAGTATGATGCTGGCTTCTGGGCTGAAATGAAAATATTTTAAATGTTACAGAAGTAGCTACTGATGTCTAAACAGTGGCTTTCTTCCTTTGTGAGAAGATCAAGGTTAGCCATCTTTGACCTACTAATTAATATACGACCGTAATAGCTTAGCTTTCTTAATACCGAACCAACCTTGCATGCCTGGAAAAAAAAAACCCCAACATTCAGATCTGGCGTATTAGGCTTTCGGTGTTCTGCTGGATTACTTCCAAGGATTCACAAGTGTTTGCCTTTGTCTGCAGACTTCTCCAGGTTTGCTCTGTGTGTGTGTGTGTGTGTGTGTGTGTAAGAAAGCATATATAAGATAAAACTGACCATTTTATCCACGTTCAAAGCGCACAGTTCAGAGGCATGAATCACATTCACACTGTTGTGCATTTCAGGGTTTTTTGCATCAATGTTACACTTGCTTCATAAAAAGAACTGAGACGTTTTCTTTTATCCGCATGCTCTGGAGGAGTTTTAACCGCCCTGAAGTCTGGTAGAAATCCCATGGAAAACAATCCCGGCCTGGTGGTTTCTTTCAAGGAGGGCACTGAGCTTTCTTCTTTGTTCTTCTTCTTCTTTTTTTTTTTTCCCGGTCTTTTGTCTTTTTAGGGCCACACCCACGGCATATGGAGGTTCCCAGGCTAGGGTTCTAATTAGAACTGTAGCCGCCGGCCTACCACAGCCACAGCGACGCCGGATTCGAGCTGCGTCTGTAACCCACACAACAGCTCACGGCAACGCCCGATCTGTAACCCACTGAGCAAGGCCAGGGATTGAACCCACAACCTCATGGTTCCTAGTCAGATTCGTTAACCACTGTGCCACGACGGGAACTCCCTAAACAACTTTCTTGATTCCATCTCTGAAGACCGATCTGTTTTAAACCTTCTATTTCTTCCTGAATCACTTTGAAAAATTACATTTCTAGATACATTTTCTATACTCAAGTTATTAATGTACTTGCACAGAGCTATGCAAAACAGTCTATGACTAAACATTTTTTTCTTTCTATAGCTATCCTCCCCTTGTCATTTCTAGATTTGTACTTTCCCCTTTTAATTAGGTAAGTTGATTTTTCCCCCTAAAGAAACAGCTTTTTATTTACTATTTGACTTTTTTTTCCCTCCTTTTTTGATCGCCCCACAGCACATGGAAGTTCCCTGGCCAGGGAGTGAATCCGAGCTGGAGTTGCAAACTATGCCTCAGTTGCGGCCATACTGGATCCTTAATCCACTGCACCAGGCTGGGGATCGAACTGGTACCACTACAGAGACAAGCCAGATCATTAACCCACGGTGCCATAGTGGGAACTCCTATTATTTGATTTTTATATTTTTCTGTTTGCTAACTCAGAAAAAGTCTTTTTTTTTTTTTGCTTTTGCTTTCTAGGGCTGCATCCGCGGCACATGGGAATTCCCAGGCTAAGGGTTGAATCGTAGCTACAGCTGCTGGCCTACACCACAGCCACAGCAATGCAGGATCCGCGAGCCTCATCTGCGACCCACCCCACAGCTCACAGCAACGCCAGATCTTAACCCACTGAGTGAGGCCAGGGATGGAAGCTGCAACCTCATGGTTCCTAGTCGGATTTGTTTCTGCTGCACCACAAAGGGAACTCTGAAAAAGTCCTGTTTTTAACCTACTGAATTCCTATCTTCTGCTTTCCTATGGTTTACTTTGTTTCACTTTGTCCTCTTTTTAGCTGGCTGCTTCGTTTATTTTTATTCTTTTATGTTGACATAAAAATTCAGGGTTAAGAAATTTTTTCGGACTATGGCTTTGGCTGCCATTCATGGGTCTGACAGGCATTAATTTCAGTATCATGAATTTTGGAAACTCTGTAATTTTATTTTGTATCTTTCCTTTGACCCAAGATTTAAGGTAGGTTTTTTTTTTTTTTAAATGAATTTCCTGTTGGACGGCTCTTTTTGTCTCCTTCTATTGTTATTCATTTCCGGTTCTACAGTACCCACTGTATTATTTCCTTCTGGGGGGGCATAGGGAAGTTTCTGGGCCAGGGACTGAATCCAAAGCCACAGCTGTAACCACGCCAGATCCTTAAGCCACTGCACGGGGCTGGGGATCAAGCCCGCACCTCTCAGAGACAGCAGCATGGGACTCCTAACCCGCTGCACCATAGCGAGAACTCCGAGAATTGTTTCTGCTTCTGGTAAATTCTTAGGCTTCCTTTAATGGCATAATATATAACCAGAGTTCACGCAGAGGCACTTAAAAGAAGGAACGACGTTCACAGCCAGGGCAGAGGTCAACACACAGTCCCGAGACCTGCCTGTGTGCCCGGTTATTTTCAATAAAAGCGCGCAGCAGCAGCATCTTTAAGTGCTTAGGCTGGGTTAGCTACTTTCTCTGGCAACGGACACATTCTTTCACCAAGCATTCAGCCCCTCCCGTTTAAAACACCGAAGGACACTGACTGACAACAGTACGTTACTCCAGGCACACAACTCGGAGACCCGCTATTCCCGCTCGGCCCAAGGCGCTCCCGAGATGAGCAGGGCGGACCCCCGCCTTCACATGCGGAAGCCAAGATCTGAGCGGGTGCCGGCACCTGACCAGGGCCTGTGGGTGAAGGCGCTGGACCCAGACCACGGCCTGTCCAAAGGGCAAGGTTATCCTTCACGTCCTGTCCAGTCTGGGGGCAGTGGGGGCCCACAGCTTTCCAGGCTGCACCTTCAGAGCCCGCCTGTCACCTGATTCTCTGCAAGATGGCACGAGAATGGCACTGCCCAGGGGATATGGTCTAACCCGTCCCGCTCCGGGGGGACGGCCACACCATCTCCCACCGCGTACCCCTTGCAGTTCGTCCACTGCACACCTGTCTACAAACTACCCCTCATCTTCACCAGACAGGTGCACGGACAGAGATGAAGCTAAAGCAGCACGAGACGGCTTCTTAGGGGCAAAGCAGCTTGGGTCTTTTCTGCCCTGGGTCTGACTCCCCCAAAGCAGCCAATTTAAGTCCTTTTGGACTGTTTTCTTTTTTCTTTTTTTGTCTTTTTGCCTTTTCTAGGGCCACACCTGCGGCATATGGAGGTTCCCAGGCTAGAGGTCTCATCGGAGTTGTAGCTGCCAGCCTACACCACAGCCACAGCAACGCCAGATCGGAAACGCATCTGTGACCTACACCACAGCTCACGGCAACGCTGGATCCTTAACCCATTGAGTGAGGCCAGGGATTGAACCCGCAACATCATGGTTCCTAGTCAGATTCGTTAACCACTGCGCCAGGACGGGAACTCCCTTTTGGACAGTTTTCAATAATTTACCTGCAGACTTAAAATAACTGCTAAGCCTCTCTTCAGCAATCTCAGATGCATCTGCTGGTGTCCACCGCAGTAAAGGCGGGTGTAGCTCCCACGCTGCTGCCGGCATGGCTTTTGGTCAATTCAATAGGCAGTGTTTGCATTTCATCCAGATGGATCTTCACTAAGGAGTGGAGCAGGGGACGTGGCTCACGGTCCTTACTGCAAACCCTTCCTTTTCACCTGCTTATTTTTCCAATGCTTCCCCGGCCGTCTGGCAACCCCTCCACTCCATCCTCCACCTGCTCGGACTACCGGACAGCCCGTCAGTTCCCGTGTCCCCACGACGGCCCTGGGACCCTCGGCTCTGCCCTGGGCTGATTCTGTTGAGGCCTAATGAGCAGCCTCCGCCTGGATGCCGTTCCTGGGCCTCCGCTGAGGTTCCTAGGACGACCTGAACCGTCTGGTTTATTTCTGTAGCACAGCCCTTATGCCACCCCTGCCAGGCCCTAACCACCCGAGGCGCACACGGAGCCACGCCTACTGGGTCCCCCCCCAGCTGCGCTAGACTCAGCGGTAGGGCAAGCAGCAGGGACTCGGCAGCGTCTCTAAAGCGAGGAACGCGCCCCCGTGGCCTCCTCCCCTCCGAGGGTGCCTGGCGCACCGCTCTGCCATCGCCCACCTGCGCGTGTGCACACGTCTCTGCCACCAGCGCCCTCTCCTCCCGCGGCAGGCAGGGCGCCCCCAGCACGGCCCCTGGAGCCTTCCCCCAGAGCCACCCCTCGGCCCTCCCTGTGCTCCCGCCTGAGTCCGTCTCTCGGTTTGCTCTGGACGCCTCCCGGCCTGTGCCAGGTCCCGGCTCTGAGGACAAGGACCCTGAACACGGCACAGGCTGCCTCCTACCAGAGGCTGGGCAGGTGTCTGTTGGGGCACAAATGACCTGACATGAGCCCCAAGGAGAAGCAGGACGGTCCCTCACCCTGTGCTGGTCATGCCCTGGAGCCGCTGCTCCAGGAAACAAGGAGGGAACGAGCCTCCTGAGGCAGTGCTGCAGACGCCCAGCCTCTTCCGAGCCTGGAACCCTGGTCACGGCCAGGTGCAGAGAAGAGCCCAGGGCGTTCTGGGCGGGAAAGGGGTCTGAGCTGGCACTTTCTGGACCATGGAACAAATCCAGCCTCCCTTCCAGGCTCCACACACCCACACTCGCGGCCCTTCTCTACAGCTCCGAGACGTGTGGTGCCAAGCTGCGCTCTCTGGCTGACCAGCCCCTGCCCCACGCCCTGGACACAGCGCTGCACAGCGGTGCAGCCGCACAGTTAATCGCGCGGCGCGTCAGTCTCTGGATGGCCCTGCGTGACGGGCCGACGCGCCGGGAAGTCCCCTGCAGCCTGAGTCACTGCGCCCGATCACCCTGCAAGAGGGCCATCTGTCACCTCCCGGCAGCACCTGGTCCAACCTGCCGGTGTGGGGCCGAGTGGCCTGAGTGGGGCAGTGGTAGGGGACAGCTTCTCACTTCACTCTGGGCATCTGCACAACCGCCTTCCCCGGCAGACACGGACAGACGCGCACCCAGCTGCACCCAGGCCTCCTCCCGGGGGGAGGGTCTTTGAGGCCGAACCAGTGTCAGGACCGGCAGACCCAGCTCCTGGGATGTGGTGGAGGTCCCGCCCACAGGTCTCGGGGGACCTCAGGAGGCAGGATCTGAACCTGCCCCAGAGTAAAGCCTGCTCCCAGGGCTCCTGAAGAGCAGCCGCCTCATTTAACCAGGACGGCGGCCGAGAGGTGGCCACTCTTTGCGACAGCTCTGTTGACCAAACGAAAGGACCCCTGACACTCACAGCACGGCCTCGCCAAGTGCGCTTCCGGGTAAACCCGGGTCTTTGCAAACCGCTACCTAACGCTGTGATTTTCTTTATTTTCTGTGTTTTATAACCTTTACTTTAGAAATTAAACAGACCATCGATGTGATTAAATGAGTTATGAGAAGCCAGACTTCGGGCTGAGGTTTCTGCTCAATACTGTGTGACCAACAAGGCGGCCCGTGCAAGAGCCACTCCTTCCTGCTTTGTCCACGTGGGGGTGGCTGGAGGAAGGGACAGGGCAGGCAGCTCTGCGCAAGGCAGGCGGAAGGAAGGAACAGAGGCAAATCCCAGAAATGCAAAACAAAACGACTCTAATATTAAACCTGATACATCAATAAGAATAAAAATAAATTTTAAGAAATGATATTCAGGAGTTCCTGTCGTGGCGCAGTGGAAACGAATCCGACTAGGAACCGTGAGGATTCGGTTCGATCCCTGGCCTTGCTCAGTGGGTTAAGGATCCGGCATTGCCATGAGCTGTGGTGTAGGCCGGTGGCTACAGCTCCGATTAGACCCCTAGCCTGGGAACCTCCATATGCCGCGGGTGCAGCCCTAAAAAGACAAAAAATAAAAAGAATGGCATTCAGTTTTTAACAAGTCAATGAAGGTGAACAGAGGAACAGTGTTTGACAACAGACATAAAGCAGGTCACACAACAAAAAATCCCAGTGCATCCTGGTGACGTCCCCCCAGAGAGCAGGAGGAACGCCGGGGGGCCCAGGGCACGTCTGCGGCGGTGAGTGGCCTTGAGAGTCCCGGCCCCGACGCGACGTGATGGGAAGGGCACTTTCCCCCGAACCCACACACCCAGACTAACGACGGGGAGAAGACGACACCAGCACGGGGCCATCTGCGAGCCCCTGCCCAGCCCTCCTCCAAACTGCCGGGCCCTTCACCCCAGGAAAGGCCGAGACCCTCCCAGCCGGGAGGAGCCCCAGGCGACAGGGGGCCGGGGAGAGTGGTTCCTGGATCGGCGGGAGGGCGTGAGGTTGGAACAGGAAACCTGGATAAAGGGTGGACTTGAGTCATGACAACGTATCAACGTCGGTTCTCCGTGGTAACGCATGTGCCACGTGAAGGTAAGAGAGGAACAGTGGGGAGACGTGGGGGATGCATGGGAAACGAGATAAAAACTGCGGGGACAAGGCCATCAGGACCCAAACACGCCCCCAGCACAGGAGGTCGGCCAGGGCCATCCCGCAGCAGCACCGCTTTTGGCCCCTGGGCTGTGGGAGGTTCCAGATGGCAGAGGAAGCTAGCTGCTCCCCCTCCAGCCGAGTTTTTGTGGGAGCTGGGAGCCCAGGGGACACAGGTGCCGACAGAGACAGGCCCTGACGACCGCCCTGGCCTCGGGGGCACGGAGTCAGATGCTGCTGTTCTCTCAGCTGCTTTCCACGCCCACGAGGTGAGCCTTCGTGGGGCCGGGAGTGCTGGCACCGGCGGTGGCGGCGGCGCTCTGTCCTGAACCCGGAGGGACCTGCAGACCAACCCCACGTTTTCCCACATTCGGCGACACCCTGCCCTGGAGGCCCCTGACGGTGCTGAAAATAAAACTTTATAAATAAAACTTTATTAGTGCACCTCGGCCAGGTCTGCCTGGGCTGCGTGTTAACTGCGGTGTATATAAAAAAAAAAAAAAAAAAAACTCCATTACCTGGAACCCAGCTTCTAGAAATCTTTAACCGTCTCCCCTCTCTTTACCTTGTTAATTGGCAGAAAGACAAATGATAACAGATGACCTAAGAATTCACTACGAAGCAACCGTGCCACCCTCCGAGGGTGGACACTGGGTTTTCCCACGGCCTCGGGTGTCCCCTGGCTCTGGAGCCCTGACCCCAGCGCATGACTCCGTGTCCTGTGACCTCGGCTTCTCTCCTGCCTTCCCCTGTGTTTTCCGCACTGTTTCAAAGTGCAGATAGCACCACACTTTGCCTGGAAATTTTCCTAAGGAAAAGGACGTAGCTCACACAACCACAGAAGCAGGATCCCTCTCTGGAACTTAACACTGATAACAATGTTATTATCCGATGTCTGGTCCATATTCAGATTTCTCCCCATTGTTCAAACAGTTTCCTTTACAGCCTTTCGTTTGATCCAGGATCCCCCCCAGAGCCTGCCTGTAGCTGTCAGGCACCAGTAGTCTTAACCCAGCACAATCTGGCCCGCCTTTTCGGTCTTTCTTAAATTGAAAACCTAGCACAGTTATTTGTAGACTTTTCCACAGTTTACATTTATTTATTTTTGGCTGCACCTGCGGAATGCCCAAGTTCCCGGGCCAGATGTGGCACCCGTGCCACAGCAGCAATCCAAGCCACAGTGATGCTATCACTGGATCCTTAACCTGGTGCATCGCCAGGGAACTCCTAGAATTTGAGTTCTTTTTAACAGCTCTATTGAGGAATAAGTGATATACCAAAACCCGCACATTTAAAAACTATGTAACTATGGAGTTCCCGTCATGGCTCAGCAGGAATGAACCCGACTAGTATTCATGAGGACGTGGGTTTGATTCCTGGTCTCACTCAGTGGGTTAAGGATCCAGTGTTGTTGTGAGCTGTGGTGTAGGTGGTAGATGAAGCTTGGATCTGGCGTGGCTGTGGCTGTGGCTGGCAGCTGTAGCTCTGATGTGACCCCTAGCTGGGAACTTCCATGTGCCACAAATGCAGCCCTAAAAAGCAAAAAACAAACAAACAAACAAACAAACCCAAAACAAAAACCAAAATAACCAACCAGCCACCACAAAGCTAAACAATTGGATAATGTGGGCTGTGTGTTTACACGGGCCATGCCCACAATCGGGAAGTGAAGGTGTGCCCTGAAAACCTTCCTCACGTCCCTTTGGCACCCTTACTCCGACTCTGCTAATCCACTTTCTGTGACCACAGTTTGAATTTTTTGGAATTTTCTACAAATGGAATTGCAACGTATCCTTTTACTCAGCATAACTACTTTGGGACCAGTTCCCCCGTTTTCCCTGCTGAGTATTATTCCACTGTTTGGATGAATGACCCTCTGCTTAGTCATTTACCTGCTGGACACCTGGGCCATGTCCAGGTTTTGGCAAACTACAAACAAAGCTGCTCCAGACACTGGTGTAGAGGTTTTTGTCTGACATGTGCTTTTGTTCCTCTTGGGGGAGTACTGGGTATAGGGGAGTACTGGGTGTGGGGAGAGCACGGGTGCGGGGGAGTACTGGGTGCAGGGTGAGTACTGGGTGCGGGGGGAGTACTGGGTGCGGGGGGAGTACTGGGTGCGGGGGAGTACTGGGTTGCGGGGGAGTACTGGGTGCGGGGGGAGTACTGGGTGTGGGGGAGTACTGGGTGCGGGTGAGTACTGGGTGCGGGGGGAATACTGGGTGTGGGGTGAGTACTGGGTGCGGGGGGAGTACTGGGTGTGGGGTGAGTACTGGGTGTGGGGGAGTACTGGGTGTGTGGGGTGAGTACTGGGTGTGGGGGAGTACTGGTGTGTGGTGGGGTGAGTACTGGGTGTGTGTGGGGGGACTGGGTGCGGGGTGAGTACTGGGTGCGGGGGGAGTACTGGGTGTGGGGGAGTACTGGTGTGGGTAGTACTGGTTGTGTGTGGGGTGAGTACTGGGTGTGGGGGAGTACTGGGTTGTGTGGGGTGAGTACTGGTGAGGGGAGTACTGGGTGCGGGGGAGTACTGGTGTGGGGGAGTACTGGGTTGTGTGTGGGTGAGTACTGGGTGAGGGGGAGTACTGGGTGTGGGGGAGTACTGGGTGTGTGTGGGGTGAGTACTGGGTGTGGGGGAGTACTGGGTGTGTGTGGGGTGAGTACTGGGTGTGGGGAGTACTGGGTGTGTGTGGGGTGAGTACTGGGTGTGGTGTGGGTGAGTACTGGGTGCGGGGGAGTACTGGGTGTGTGTGGGGGTGAGTACTGGGTGTGTGGGTGAGTACTGGGTGCGGGGGAGTACTGGGTGTGTGTGGGGTGAGTACTGGGTGTGTGTGGGGTGAGTACTGTGTGTGGGGTGAGTACTGGTGTGGGGGAGTACTGGGTGTGTGTGGGGGGAGTACTGGGTGTGTGGGGGGAGTACTGGGTGCGGGTGAGTACTGGGTGCGGGGGGATACTGGGTGGGGTGAGTACTGGGTGTGGGGGAGTACTGGGTGTGTGTGGGGTGAGTACTGGGTGTGTGTGGGGGAGTACTGGGTGTGGGGGAGTACTGAGTGTGGGGTGATGGACTGGAGGCCTGAATACCAGGCTTCTTAACAAAGTCAAGAACCTTCCAGAGTGGCTGTGCCATTTGCATTCCGAACACGACTTAGGAGAGTTCCAGCTCCTCAAAATCCCAGCCCACGCTGGACACTATCCGTCTTTCTCATTTCAGACCTTCTGCTAGGTGGGAGGTGGCATCTGACTGTGGCCCTAACTGTGCATTTCTCTAGCGATGATGGATGTTAAGCTGCTTTTCACGTGCTATGTCATCATCCCTCTTCTTCTTCTTTATTTTTTTGGTCTTTTTAGGGCTGCTCCTGCAGCACATGGAGGTTCCCAGGCTAAGGGTCCAATCAGAGCTGTAGCCGCGGGCCTGCACCACAGCCACAGCAACACTAGATCCGAGCTGTGTCTGCGACCTACACCACAGCTCACAGCAACGCCGGATCCTTCACCCATGGAGCGAGGCCAGGGATCGAACCTGCAACCTCATGGTTCCTAGATGGATTTGTTTCCACTGAGCCAGCCTGGGAACTCCCTCATCACACTTCTTTAATGGAGTGTCTCTTCAAACTTTTCACCCATTTTTTTCTTTGCGTGTTTCTTTTCATACAGTTTGGAGAGAGCTTTCTATAGTCTCACGACAAGTTTTCAATGAGCTAAATGCTTTGCGAAATTTTTCCCATTTTGGGTGTAGCTAGCCACCACTTTTTGCACGTGGAGGTCCAATGGCCCCAGCACCGCGTGCCGAAGAGGCTGTCTCCACTGATCTGAACTGTCTTGACTGCTGAAGATTAGTTGTCAGTATATGCGTGAGTCTCTTTCTGGACTTTCTGTTGTGTTCCACCGATTTTGTTGGTGTGGTTGATTTTGATGACACTGTAAACTGCAGATTTACAAGCCTCAAAATTAGGTAGTATTAGCCCTTTAACATTTTTTTCTCTCTTTTTAAAGTTATTTTGGCTATTCCAGGTTCTTTGCCTTTCTGTATAGATTGTAGAATCAGGACTCGTGATAATGGAATATCTCTCCATTTAGTAGATTTTCTCTGATTTATCTCATCAATAGTTTGTAGGGTTTTTTTGTCTTTTTGTCTTTAGGGCCACACTGGCGGCACATGGAGGTTCCCAGGTTAGGAGTCGAATCGGAGCTGTAGCCACTGGCCTACACCCCAGCCACAGCAACTCGGGATCTGAGCCACGTCTGCGACCTACACCACAGCTCATGGCAATGCCGGATCCTTAACCGGCTGAGCGAGGGCAGGGATCGAACCCACGTCCTCATGGATGCTAGTTGGGTTGATTAACCACTGAGCCACGACGGGAACTCCAGTTTGTAGTTTTAAGTGTACAAGTCTTACACGTTTGCCAGGATTTATCCCTAAGTATTTCATATTTTTGAATCATTGTAAACGACTTTAATAGCTTCTATAAATTGGTTAACAGTATATATAAGAAAGGCTCATCTTGGTGTATGGATCTCATACTCTGCAACCTTGCTGAACTCACTTATTAGTTGTAGTATTTCTTTGGTGGATCAGTCAGATTCTCTCTCCACACAGAGAACTAACCGGGTGGTGGGAAAACGGAGCGCGCCGCAGTTCCGCCTTCCCGGACTAGACGGTGTGTTTCTTGCCTCACGGCGCCACCTGGAGCCCCCGGCACAACTCCAAGGGCACATGCCCTGGCTCTGCGCCTGATCTTAACGTTGGGACTCTGATCCTGAGGCGTGGTGGTGGCTGCAGCATTTTTGTGGGCGCCTTTGTCACGCTGAGGAAGTGTCCTCATTTGCTCCTTATTGCTGTGCTGGGAGGTGGGATTTTTTTTTTTTAAAATCAGGAACAGATTTTAGATTTTGTCAAATGCTTTCTTTCCGTCCTTCTTACTGGCTGCTTTTGCCGGTTTTTTTGGTCTTTTTTACTCTAGGGCTGCACCCATGGCACGTGGAGGTTGCCAGGCTAGGGGTCGAACTGGAGCTGTAGCCACTGGCCTGTGCCACAGCCACAGCAACACAGGATCAGAGCCGAATCTTCTGTGTACATCACAGCTCACGGCAACACCAGATACTCAACCCACCGAACGAGGCCAGGGATTCAACCCGAGTCCTCACGGACACGAGTCGGGCTTGTTACCGCTGAGCCATGACGGGAACTCCTCCGTGAGCCCTGTCTCATCTGCGAATAGCTGCAGGCTCGCCCTTCAGCAGGAGGCGAGGCCAGAGCCAAGAGGATGGGCCCCTCTGCCAGGGGTGTCCCCAGACACGCAGCCACAGATCTCACACGTGCCTGTGCCCGGAGCGGGGTGAAGTCCCATCACACGCACGGTTCTCTTTCTGCTGGTCCCTGCTCTGGGCCGCCCCGCCTGTGCTGTAACCAGCCCCCCCCCACCACCTCGGTCCCCCCCCCCCCCCCCGCCTGCCCCGCCCCCGTCTCCGGAGCTCAGCCCTCAGCTCCTGTGTCCAAGCTTTGCCTGCCATCGTCACTAGTGGATGGCGGCCCATCCGTCTCCATCTCCCAGGCCAACGGCCCCATCATCAGTGTCCCAAGTCCCTGTGCCAGGAATGCCCTGCACCGCATACCTCTGTCACCAACACGGCCACCCACCCCTCCCCCGACACTGGCTGGGGCTCCGTTTCTCCTCTACGCCTGCCTGGCCCGCTGGTACCCCCTGCACCCCCACAGGGCCCTGCCTGCCCCTCCCGCCCCCCCCCCCCGTCCTCCCCCACGTCAATCCCCACAGCAGCCTCCTCAGCGGCCCTGCCCACCTTGGCTAACCTTATAATTTCCTTCTTACTGCAGCCAGGAATTTTATTTTATTTATTTCTGCATTTTAAGGTCGCACCTGAGCTGTGTCTGGGACCTACACCACAGCTCACGGCAACGCCGGGTTCCTAACCCACCGAGCAAGGCCAGGGATCGAACCCATGTCCCCATGGATACTAGTCGGGTTTGTGACTCGCTGAGCCACGATGGGAACTCCCGGCCAGGCAATTTATAAACCACAGCTTGGTTCTTATTTTCCTTCATTCCAAATCATTAGTAGTTTCTCAGGCCTGCTCAGTGACGTTCAAACTCTAAACCTGCAGTTAAAGTCCCCGCAGGTGCAGCCCCACCCACCTCTACATGTCCCCACACAGGTGCAGCGCCGCCCAGCAGATACCCTCACTTTTGGAAATGGCACCTTTGTGGCTAGGCATGTCCCGTGGGGTGTGTGGACTCTGGCCTCACTCAGAAGGCTCTGTCCCCGCTGAGGACAGGGATGTCCCTGTGTGACACCTGCAGCCTCCGGCCCCCCAGGACTTGGTGCAGCAGGCATGTGGATGCAGGCGGCAGTGAGAGGAGGGGCTGGGGGTGCTCACCGGGCAGGGCCGGGCCTGAGCCTTACAGCGACAGCCTGGGCCGCCGGGGGGCTGTTCTCAGCGTCAGAGCGGAGGAAGAAAAAGCACAGCCACAGAGGGAGACCCTTGAGAAGGGAGTGGACGGGCCATCCATCACGGGAGGCGTGGCCGTGGGCGGGTCACCCATCACGGGAGGCGTGGCCGTGGGCGGGCCATCCATCACGGGAGGCGTGGCCATGGGCGGGCCATCCATCACGGGAGGCGTGGCCGTGGGCGGGCCGGGCCGGGCACCGCCAGGGAGCGGGTGCGCCGAGGCCACGCCCCTGGGGGAGGGGCCAGCAGCTCTCCCGTGGCGGGCGGGGCCGGGCCGGGACGGGCAGTACTCACGCTGTCCACGGCGAGGATCTTGGCCCAGATGAAGACAAGGAGAGGCCGCAGCTCCCTGGCCGAGCTCTGGAGCAGCTTCAGCACGTAGGGGAAGATGCCCACGGACAACGCCTGCGAGGGAGAGGGCGTGAGCCGGCGCTGGAGGGGGCACGGGGGGGAGAAGCACGGGGACGGGTGTGTCCCTGGCCGCTGGCCCTTCCCCTGGAGCCTGCCGGGTTCTCCAGGCCCCTTGCTCCCGACACCACGGCTAGTCTGGTGGCAGCTCTCCCCGCAGGACACGTGGCTCCCGGGGCCCAACGTCCTTGCCCCAGACCCACCCTGCTTGCTCTCAGCAGCAGACCTCCGGCCCCTGAAGGGCGATTCCTGCTCGGGACCACATCTGTCCCTGCCTTGCACCTGCCCGGCTTGCTCCTGTGTCCACCCTGCACTTAGGGCAGGCGGTCGGAGCCCCTGGCCTGGGATGGCCAGGCAAGGCCGGGCCAGCTGTGGGTCTGCCTGGAGCCTGGCTTTGGGTGGCAAGTCCTCCCAGAGCCCTCTGCTCAGGCAGGAATAATTCTCCAGTTTGTTGGAGTTGCAAAGGTACCCTAAGGTGCCCCCTTCCACGTGAGGGTGGGACCTGACCCAGTGGCTAAAGCCTGGGCCCGTGTCCCTTCTTGTTAACAAGGGACAAACGTTGGTTCCCCTGCTCCCCACGGTCACCCTGGCCACATGGCCACGGTCCCCTGACTCCTCAGATGGTCACTGGAGTTTGGAGGCCCTGCCCGGCCCCGAGGATGAGGAAGCACGCACCAGGCTCACTGCCCAGGGACCCAGGTCCAGAAATCTTCCCAGCAAGTCCAGGGCTCTCAGCCGGTGCACCTGGCTCAGCAGGACCTGGAAGTGAGAGGGAGACGTCAGTGGGAGTTCCCGACGCGGCCTGCTGGCTGCTAACCGGGTCGCAGGCGCCCCTTTCTCGACGGCTCATGTGCCATGAGGCCATGTCTTCACCAACAGGTCAAGTACGCGCTGCAGGAAGTACCAGAACAGATGCCTTTAGGCGCATTTGCAAAAACATCCTCCGAAGACACGGGCTGGTCCGCTTCCAGACGCTGTTCTCTGCGCACAAGGTCCTGCTGGTTCTAAATGATAAGCCACACTGTACCGGGGGTGCTGCCACCTCAGTGATGGACACGCTGTGGCTCTCACACCACATGCCCGGATACCCTGACCTCGGACCCCATCACTGCCAACGGCAGCACCCAGCCTCACGTCTGTCAACGTGCATGCCTCATTTCAACAATCTCCCCAGATACTGCTAGGTACTTACTTTATCATCAAGTTTCTGCTGTTATAAACACGCTGTGATGAAACCCTAACGGGTGTCTCTGCGCATTTACACATTTTTCTCCAGGAAAGCTTGAGAGGTCAAACGAGGCTCAGAGCACACACAGCGGCATCAACAGAGTGCCCTCCAGCTGAACCAACCTGCCCGTCTGCACGCCACGTCTGCCCTGGGGCTCACGGGCTACGTGGCCTCGGGCAAATAACTTCTCTGAACCTTAATTTCTTTCTTTCTTTCTTTGCTTTTTTAGGGCCACACTCGTGGCATATGGCGGTCCCCAGGCTAGGGGTCGAATCTGAGCTCAAGCTGCTGGCCTGCACCACAGCCACAGCAACACGGGATCCTTAACCCACTGAGTGAGGCCAGGGATCAAACCTGCAGCCTCATGGATACTAGGCGGGTTCGTTAACCACTGAGCCATGATGGGAACTCCAGCAAAACGCCCTTTTATTTATTTATTTTTTAGTCTTTTTGCCTTTTCTAGGGCTGCTCCCACGGCACATGGAGGTTCCCAGGCTAGGGGTCGAATCGGAGCTGTAGCCGCCGGCCTACACCACAGCCACAGCAACGCAGGATCCAAGCTGTGTCTGCAACCTACACCACAGCTCACGGCAACGCCGGATCCTTAACCCACTGAGCAAGGGCAGGGACCAAACCCGCAACCTCATGGTTCCTAGTCAGATTCGTTAACCATTGAGCCACGATGGGAACTCCTAAAATGCCCTTTGAATCCGAATTTCTTTGATTATAAGTGAGGCTGAATGTTTTTTACGGGGAATTGGCTATTTCTCCACTAAGCTGGTGCTTGGCTGTGTCTCACTGTGAAGGGCTTCTATATGAACCACAGAGTGCGGCCTCTGCCGTGCATTCTCGCTTTTTCCTGTGTAACATCCAAGTTTTAGGCTGTCGGAGTCATTTCTACGGACTCTTCCCTCACGGAGTCTGCAGGGAGGGCGCGTGGAGCCCCTGTGGCGCAGAGCCCTGCCGCTGGGGGGTGACCGGGAACAGCAGGGGCCCCTCCTGTCACCACCGGGCCCAGGCCAGACACTCCACAGCCACACCGTGACAGCGAGCACACGACCAGGGGCTGCTCCCCACCCCAGGGGCCTGAAGGCTCTCCCTCCCAGCGGGCGACATGAGGGGTTCCGGCTTCTAGGCAGAGAGAGTGGAAACAGGGGGTGGGGGGAGCCTCCAGACCCAGCTAGACCTGCACACAAGCTAAGGGCGTCAGCTTTTCCCGAGACAAGCAGCAGCAGGGGCCGGTCCCAGGTGCTGGCTGCAGGGAACGACAGGCGGGAGGCTGGATGGGTGGCTGGACTCAGTCGTGGCCGTGAGGGGAGGCGGGTCAGGGAAGGAGCTGCTGGAAGACAAGGCTTGGGACGGGGACAGGAGCAGACCAGGACAGCCAGCCGGCTGGCCCGAGGGGTCTGCACGGGGAAGCTGAGCGAGGGACCAGCGGGGCCCGGCTCCCGGGAGGCGAGTATTAGAGGAGCCGCTGGCTGCAGCCCTGGTGTAAGGAGCCCCCTGTGAAGGGCTGAGCAGGGGCTGGCGGGGGCAGGGGGCAGGGGAGTCGCCAGGTGGGGGACAGGGGAGGTGAGAGAGGCTGGAGGCGGCAGAAGGGGATCCCAAGGGGGCTGGCCCAGGAGCCAAGAGTGGGCGTCCCCAGAGGGCGGAGCCTAGAGCCCGAGCCCCGACCTCTTCTGGGCTGGATGATGGATGGGCGTTCGGCGGTAGGAGATGGTGAGAGGTTCTCTGAGCAAGAGGCTGGCTGCTCCCGGGGACAAGGCGAACGGGACCCGAGCGGAGGCCGGAGGGGTGGGGGAGCTCTGCGGCGGGGGGCTCGCGTGGGCTGTGGAGTCACGCTGGCCGTGGGGCTGAGGTCACAAGCTCAGGACACCGCCGTTTCCTCGTCAAGAAGAATGGCGATGACCACTCGTGACTTGGGCTTCCTTTCAAGCCCGAAGGAGATGCAGACGGTGCAAGGTGGTCGGGCGGGAGGGGCGGCGGGACGTTACTGCCGCGGCCTCAGAGCCTGGGCACGGCCCGGCTCCACCCGTCGGCAGGGATTTCCAGCTGGTCCAGAGCGAGCAGGACCCATCACTAGGTTTGTGAGAGGAGGCGGAGTTGGTCAAAAATCGAAGACCTCACACCCACCTGAGGCTCCCAGAGCTTGTTTTCGGATTCCCTTTGTTATTTAAAACACCGGCAACATGAAAAAAGCTGGTTTTCAAGTACCTAGTGGAGCGATTTGCAGTGGAAGAAATGGCCTCAGAGCAGCCTTAGGCCACGGGCGCCTGCTCCGAGCCCTGGGCGGCAGGGGCCCTCCCCTGTGACGCCTCCCTCGCAAAGACTAAACCACCAGCAGCACTACTGCACTGCCGTCTCTGCTGCCGGGAGGGACGCACAGAGGAAACGCCGGGGAGAGCGTCACCGCCCGCAGGGCAGGTCCTGCCTGTGCTGTGGGCACCGCTGTTTCCTTGGCAAACAGACCCCATCAATCACGAGTCCCGGGGACAGCGTCGCGTGTCGGTTTTTTAAAACATGGCACCTCCCTTCTGATTCCGTCTGTTGATTTAATTTTTAAAAAATTGAGGTCTAACATAAATTAAAATCACTCTAAAAAAAAAAGGACAGGCTTTGGCTTGTGTGTCTTTGTGCTCGACAACGTCCGGGGTCAGTGTGCCTCAGGCCGTGGAAAGGACAGGGCGGGTAAGGGTCGCTGACCTGACGGGTTCCCAGGATCTCTGTCTGGGGCAAAACCCAAACCACAGATACGCCACGACGGCCACGCGGACGCCGGAACCGAAGCGCAGCTGCGAGGGTGACCGCCTCTACCTGAGCTGAGCTCCGGCTTCTGGGCTGGGCTGCCGGAGACCTGCCTCCCAATCCGGGCTCTGCAGCCCCAGGGCTGGCCCGGGGGGGCCTCGGGGGCTGGGCTCTGGGGATCTGGCCGTCAGAGCCTGTGGCGGGTACTAACACCCAGTTACTTTCCCGCTGCCCCCTGGGCATAATCCGGGTGCTTCCAGACCCTCTGTTCTATTTGTAAATAAACCGATGCCACACAAGCAAACAAGGCTTCCTGCGGACGTTAGGGCCTGGGGGAAGGCACCGACCCGAGTCCCACAGGTCCCCTCTTCCCGCTCTGCCTGCACAGGGCCCCCGAGGCCGTGCAGGCAGCAATGCCAAGGGCAGGCAGAGCTGCCAGAGCAGGAGACCACACGGCCAGGCCGCCCGCCGCGCTGCGGGCCCGAGACTCTGCCTTCCCATCCGTTCTCTCGGTGGGTGTTTTTAAAAGGTGAAAAAGGACATCAGGGCTGGTCAGAAAAGGTGTTATTTTTCATGCTTACGCTACGTGAGGGACTGCACATCCGCTGGCCTGAGGGGACAGTCCGTTTAAGCCACGGTCCTCCGTTACCACCCACGTTGCTGGGTGGGAGCGTGCTCTCTGACGGCGGGAAAAGCTGTGGTGTCTCTGTACTAAAGTTCTCTCCCTTCAGCAACACTTGCGGGTGCATTGAGATACGGGGATGACGTTTGGGTGTCGGGGCCCAGGTCCGTCAGGTAGGGGCTGGCGAAGCTGGGGGAGTTAGAGGAAGACGCCCACACCGAGGGCGACCCATCAAGGCAGTCTCCTCGGCACCGGGTCCAGTTTTGTGTTAAGCAGAGGTGCCTGCGCTGATGCAGGAAGGACCGAGCCGGGAGAGACCCCCGGACGGTGAGGGCCTGCGAGACGGCACAGCACCCCGCGGGGCTTCAGGAAGTCAGGGCTCAGGCCTTCTCTTTGCCCCAGGGAGTGTGGGTTGGAAATGGGACCTCAGGAAAAGCCGGGAGGGGCCCTGACAGCAGGGCTGTTGGCCAGGCTGGACCCGACACGCTTGGCATCTTGCCCTGCTGGGAAAGGAGCCGTTTCATCAATCGCGTTGTTGAAGTGGTGGGAAGGGCAGCGGGAGGCCGGCCACGGGGTCCTCTCCTGAAAATCCAAGGACCCCGCCATGGCTGGGGGAGAACGCCTGGGCTTCTGCCGAGTGGCCGGTTCTCTTTGTCTTGCTGTTTTGTTGCTTTGTTGTTTGAGTGTTTGTTCACAGCTCACTTTGCAAACTCAGGATGGTCCTCAGCTCTCCTGGAAGGAACCTTAGAGCAGTAGGGACAACTTCCCATTCTTCACGCGGTGTCAGAAGAGCAGCAATGGCAGAAGGAGCTCCCATGGGGGGGCGGGGGGGGGCGCACACCCGCCCCCAGGCTGCGAGGCCAAGATCACTTCCTCCGACCGCTCTACCGCTCTGTGGTCCGGGCCCCGGCACACGGCCCTGACCCCGCTGAGACCTCCCTTCTGCCGCAGGCGAACCGTCACTGCAGCCCACCATGCGGTCGGCACGGGGGAGCAGACCATGCAGGGAGGGGCCGCCCTGCTCCGGTGGGACCAGCATCAGACGTTCACCTGTTTTCCAGAGCGTCCGTGGTGGCTCAGAGGGCATGTGGCCCAGTGAAGAGGTGTCCTTCCACGTGACAGGGTCGCAGTCAGCACCCTGGGGAGAAGGTGGAGCCGCCTGGGGGAGGCCAGGCCATGGCCACCGGCAGGTGGACGCAGAGGCAAAGCCACCTAAGCAGCTTTCTGGGGGAGGGGACGGCGCCACCGGCTAGCTCTCGGAACTTAAGAGCCCCTGTCCTAACTGGACACGGGTGTGAACCCCGCTGGCACGGCCCCCCCACGACCGTCCACAGCACACGCGAAAGTGCAGGCGCCCCGGCCGACTGCACGTGCTCTCCTGGGGCCGACAGTGAGTCATTCAGCCTTGGTGTCTACACAACCGTGGTTTTAAATCTCACTGTCCTGGAGTAAAAGGGCTTTGCTGATGTCACGACCTGGTCCCCACAGCTGCCCCATAAACACACAGAACAAAAGTTCTGCGAAAACTGCCTCATCACCCCACCTGCGGGGACCTCCGCCAGGCTGCCGACCCATCTCATCCGCCGAAACCACAGCCGAGCAAGGCCCACATGACTCACCTCGCAGCCCATTCGTGGACCTGAAGCCCGACCGGACCCCGCATGGCCAGGGAGCTCGACAGCCCACCGCAACCGCAGCTGCGGCCCCCCTGGGAATAGCCTCCCACCCCTCAACGACCCACAGGGGCCGGCGGGCGCCCCCCACCGGTGTGTGTGATTTGTTGCCCCCCTTTTCTCTGGGGCTGGACTTGCACCCTGTGTCCTCTCAAAGAGAAGGGGCGCGGGTGCTGAGGGCCGATCGGAGAGCGCTGTCTGCAGCACCAGGCAGGGAGGGTGGCTGACGGCCCGAGGCCAGGGTGCTGCTCAGGGCGCTGGGAGGGCTGGTCCCTGAGGCTGCGGGGCTGCAGCCCCTGCCCCGGGCCGACCTGGCTGGCCTGGAGAGCTCACCTGCAAAACGATGGGAAGCTGCTCAGGTGGGTTCCTATTCTCCACGCCCATGGTGAGCCACACCTGGAAGGCGGTCAGCTGCTCGGCAAAGAAGGGGCTGTGCTGTGGGAAAGCAGAGGCTCCGTCAGAGCCGCGTCCTCGCCCAGCTCTGCCTTTTGCCTGTGCTCGGACCAGGGCAGCTTGTCTGGCAGTGCCGGCAGGCTGCGTGGACAGGCCTGGTTGGGAAAGGTTAGCTCCGGGGAGCAGCCTCAACCCCGGGAAGCGGCTGCTGGCTTCGAGAGCGATGAGCTCAGCGCAGGGAAACTTGTCAGGCCGCACATTCATTCGTGAGGCCTGCGATCTCCTGCGCCCGCGCTCTGCTTCTCAAAGAGCGAGAGCCGAATAAAACTGCTCGTGCGTGGTCTACACCAGGCAACCCCCCCCCCCCGTCACAATGTGCAGAGGTTACTCCGAGGTGAGGTTCAAGACCCCCGAGAGGAGGCCTGCCCTGGGGGGAGGGTGAGCACGCGGGGCCCGAGTGACTTCACCCGAGGAGGTTCCCCAACAGGTGTCTGTGGCGACAGGCCTTGTGCCTGCAGAGGCGGAGCGTGAGGGGCAGAGGCCAGCGCTGTTCCCCACGGAGACCCGTCCCTTCCACAGGCTTAGGGTCACGGGGGCGAGAGCCAAGTGAAGGCCCTGCTGGCGCCCCCCAGGGCTGGGCTGGGGACCGGGGAACACGCACTGAAGACAGCGGACCCACCACAGCAACAGAGAAGCGGGTTTCCAGAGCTGTCTCCACATCTAACGTCAGCCCCTGTGGGCGCGCCGTTTCAGCTCCCGGCCCATGCGTCTCTTCCCAGGGGGGCCAGGGCCAGCGCTGACCCCCCAGCCGAGGGCTCTGCAGACCAGGCGGCCAGAGAAGCGACCGCCGCAGCGGGCCAGGCCGGACGCCCTGGCAGGACTCACCCGGAACGCCGTGCCTTCCTCGATGATGGTGGGCAGCTGCGAGAGACAGATGTCCACGGCCAGGTCCCAGGCTTGCCTGCGGAGAGAGCAGATGGGGCCCACACAGCATCAGTGACCGCTCGCCGCACTCTCCAGCCACTGGGCCTGTGACATCATTTCTAATTAAAAGGAGAAAAAGCTCAGGAAAAACAAAGGGACTTGTCCACTTCCTAATGCAGTTTCCGTCCCAACATGAGGGCCCCTGGCCTGCTGCACTGACAGCAGCTGGGGCACCAGTGGCCGGACTGTGGTGCCTCCCAGAGGTGGCCCAGGCGGGGCCGGGAGGGGGCGGCCTCGTGCGCCCACAGCCAGGACCACCCCCCAGCCCTTTCCCCGGGCATTGGCACCTGTGCCCAACGCAAACCACTGGGGACGAGACGGGCCCTGCCGTGTGCTGGGGAGGTGGGAGCTCGGTCTCCTCCCTGACTTCCTGCGGGCTTGGCAGCCTCTGCAACATGGGGCTGGGCCGACGGGCTCCAGGGTCTGGCGCTCGTGGGGTCCCCTCCCCAGGGCCTGAGACGGGCTCATGATCCCGTCTCCTGCGCAGGGTCCTGTGACCGTGGCCAGTGGCCGACATCGACGGACGCGTGCAGAGGGCGGCCGTTTCCCGAGACGACATCCCATGTTGATTCTAAAGCGGCCCCCGGTCCCTCACCTCCTCTGTGGCCACAGACCCAGGGCCGAGCCTCAAGGACAGGACGCTTCCCTCGCTCTCGCTCCCCTTCCCTTTAGAAACGTGCTCCTCGTGGAAACCAAGCGACGGTCAGAGCAAGAGGTTAGTGTCTGATGGAGTTCACGTCATGGCGCAGTGGTTAACGAATCCGACTAGGAACCATAAGATTGCGGGTTCGATCCCTGCCCTTGCTCAGGGGGTTAAGGATCTGGCGTTGCCGTGAGCTGTGGTGTGGGTTGCAGACGCGGCTCGGATCCCACGTTGCTGTGGCTCTGGCGCAGGCCGGCGGCTGCAGCTCCAATTCGACCCCTAGCCTGGGAACCTCCATATGCCGCAGGAGCGGCCCTAGAAAAGACAAAAAGACAAAAAAAAAAAAAGTTAGTGTCTGGGCTGCAGTCTCTCCTCCCAGCGCCAGTTCCTGACACCCTGGTGGCGCCCAGGGTCGGTTCAGTGAGACCACCAGCCGCCCGTCTGTGCAGGAGGCGTCTTCCCCTGGAGCTGTCATGAAGGATGAAAAGAAGAATGAAACTGAACACGCATCCAGTAAAAATGTGAGATGAACAAAAGACTCGAGAATGCTTTTCCATCGTTCAAACACGTGGAATATATTTCATTTTTCCCCCGACTGGCCCCTCTGCACAGGCATGCCCTCCCCCCCCAGTCTAATTAAGAGGCAATCAGCCGATCATCAAAAGCGCCTCAAAGGAGGACGATGAACAGCTCCCACATGCTCCGTAAGCGCCCAGACTGCAGCCAAATGGTCACGCAGCAGGGATGCGGGAGAAACTGACTGTCTTAAGGCAGAAGCGAAGTCCGCTACTGCAATTAAGCTCTACAGATATGCCTTGACCTTAATCAAATAAAAAGTTTCGACTTGAGGAGTTGAGGAAGAAGGCGCGCACCAGCCGGGGGAGGTGCAGTGGGCAGCGCCTGGGCAGCTGCAGCCGCGCCTTCTGCAAAGAGGCCTATGGGCCCGCTTCCAGCACAGACTCCTCAAGGCCACGAGGCAGACAGGATTCTAACCCCCGACAGATGGCCCTGTGGGTCTCTGAGGGCCTGGCTGGGCTGTCCCGGACCGAGCTCCCCGGGGCCCAGCTGCCCCGAGGGGCCACCATCACTGCTTCAGGCCTTCCAGGCCCTGGGTGGCCTGCTCCTGTGGAGTGAGACCTGCCCTGCCTGGCGGCTCCCAAGGGCTGCCCACCCGGTAGGGTCGGGGGGGGGAACCGCCGGGGATGGGGGTCGGGGGCGGGCTCCCGCCTGGCTGCTGGAGCAAGGCAGAGCGGCTGTGCAGGGCAGAGGATGGCCCTCTGAGTGGGAGAGGACAAGGGACCCTGCTCGAGGCCGAGGAGGACAGGGGCAGGAAGGACGAGTGAGAACACCTAGGACGCAGCGGACACGGAGTGGTGAACACGGCGGCCAGCACAGCGGGGCGGCTCGAACCCTGGGCTGAGGCTGGTGAGCGGGGCCAGCGCAGGGCCTGGGCTGTTGATGTTGCACAGAAGGAAGGGGTCAGTCTGGGGACCTCAGCGTTCCCATTAAGCCCTGAGGTCACACGGGAGCCCCTGCAACAGCCAGACGGGCTCTGTGCTGAGCTTTGACTCAGCTGCATCTGCAGGGTAAAACCGCAGTGAGCCTGGAGTCTTAATTTGGGATTCCCACGCAGGAACAGTGGGAAAGCGAGTCCTGCAAGACCCTGAGCCGCGGCGGGGGCTGCTGGCACTTCCCACAGCCCCTGCGACCAGCCGCTGTGGCCGCCGGGAGGGGGACCCAGGCCTCCCGCCCCCACGCGCCGAGCAGCCCGTGGGCTGCTGATGAATCACGGCCTGAAAAACGTGCCATCCAGGCGAGAGCTCGGGTTTTCAGGAAATGGGCCCGAGATGGCAGGTGCCCAAGGAGTGGGCCGGGAGGGGCGGCTTCCAAGCACGCCCGGCTCCGACTGCCCTGCTCCTGCCCTGGGCTCGAAGCACAGGTTATTACCGCCGAGAAATGCAAGGTTTCAGGACCTGCTGAAATTGAAAGGCAAGGCGAACGGCTCCCTGATGGCTTCGCATCAAAAATTAAACAGGAGCCGGGCCCTGAGCATTTCATCATCGGCGCCCCCGCCTGAAGCCAAGTGTGAACGCGTGTGATGCGGAGTTTTAACCTCAATTTCTCTGAGGCTTTGTTCCCTTCCTCCCCCTGCTGAAAATGTACCCTCTCCATCACCACCCAGGGAACAGAGTAACTAGATGGTAAATTATTTATTCCAAATGCTCTTTCTGACTTCCTTGCTGCGGGCTCCCTGGGGACGTTCAAACGTGGGTCTATTACGAGGGAGAGAGAGCTGTGGGCATTGTTGTCGGGTGTTTCATCACCGGAACGAGCTCTGCCCAAAGCCCACGGCACGCTTCCTGGGCAAGGAGCCAGGTGGTGCCCGGCGCCCCCGTGGCCTCAGACCCCAGGGGCAGCTGGCAAACCCGAGGGCGGGTGAGCGCAACCTCCGGTGCCCTTTCGGCCCCGCCTCTGCGCTGCAGCCCGCTGCCTGCCCCGCATCGCCACCGGGCCACCCTGCAAGGACGGGCTGGCTCTGGAGACAGTCCCAGAAGACAGGGTGTCCCGAGGCCTCCTCCTCCGGAAACGCGGGTCTTTGCAATTGTTCACCCTGAGTGTCGGGCAGGCTGTTCAAACCCTCCCCCACCTCACTCTAGATTTTGCTTTTTTCTTCTTTCCACCTTTTCGGCCACGCCCACATGTGCGGAAGTTCCTGGTCCAGGGAGCAAACGCGCAGCCGCCGCAGCCACGACGCGGGATCCTTGGCCGGCTGAACCACCCGGGAACTCCCGTCTCCGTCCCGTCTGGGTGGAGGGAGGGACCCTGGGCCTGCCCTCCTGCCACACGGTGGCTCCTCGGCAGCAAGCACTGCCCTCCCGCTGCTGTTCTCTCGGCTCGGGAACGGCATCTGGACGAGGCAGGTCTGAACCTGCCTGCTGTCTGCGGCCTGGGGCAGGGCCGGCCGCTGCCTCCTGACCGATTTCACAGAGAAGAGCGTTGATTCTTGGCCGGATGAGAGCTGGTGAGCTTACCGGCTCCGTCTTGGTTTCTCTGGGTTTCCAGAGTCGGGGGAAAGTGGTCACACACATTTAAAAAAAAACCAAAAACACTATCTAAAATAAATCTGACCATGAAAAACCACCATAAAATGGTCTGTAGGGCTAATCTAAGAGAAAACTCCTTTGAAAGATTTGTCTCGGCTTCTCCCACGGATGGATGCGATCGAGACACACCCCTCCGCCACCGCCCGCGCTTCACAGGCTGCTCGCGTTAGGAAAGCAGGGGAGCGGGGGAAGGGCACTGCCTTCGACGCGACGTCTGGACCCAGGGCAGTTTCCAGCGTGACTGTCGCTGCCACCGTTAGCAGCGGCGGACCGAGCAGCAGTCCAGTTCTGAAGGAAACACAACCAACACAGGATCCCACCCGTGTGCATTTGGGGAAAGCGTGAAAATTAACCGGCTGGGAGCCCCACAGTTCTAGTTCTCTGGGGCCATCCTGGACACACCTGGTGAATTCAGAGGGCACTTTTTTTCCTCGACGCCAATCCCCGCAGGGTCAGAAACCCGTCCGTGGCTCCTCCCCGGGTCACAGAGCTGGAGGGCCTCTGGGGGCGCTGCTCCCGCTCAGCCTTGAGGGACTCGGAGGCACCCGCACGTCTGCAAGGGACGATCTGGCTCCCCTGTTACCACCACCCAGGCCCCCTCGCGTCCCACTTGGCTCAGGGAACGCCGTCGCACTGGGACTCTGGCGGAAGCGGGAAAACCACACTCCTCCAAGACCCTGCGGCCGGTGCGGCGAGAGGCACTTACCACATGGCGTGCATGTAAGTGGGCGGCAGGCGCGGGCTGCTCACGGGGGTGCAGTTATACGACCTCATGATCCTTTCCGCTAAGAGGAAATTTCGAAACAGACTAGCCACCAGCAGGTCCTGTCTGAAGAGCTTTTGGAAGAGATCTGAGGGCAGATAAAGGATAAAAAGGCATCTTCAGGGATTCACGTCCAGCATTTGAAGCCAAACACACAGATAACTTTCATCAAAAATTGCCCCTGGAGCTCCTGTCGTGACGCAGTGGTAACGAATCCGACTAGGAACCATGAGGTTGCAGGTTCGATCCCTGGCCTCGCTCCGTGGGTTAAGGATCCAGTGTTGCTGTGACCTGTGGTGTGGGTTGCAGACACGGCTCGGATCCCGCATTACTGTGGCTGTGGTGTAGACCAGCAGCTATAGCTCTGATGTGACCCCTGGCCTGGGAACCTCCAGATGCCACCGATGTGGCCATAAAAAGAAAAAAAAAAAATCACTCCAAGTATCACCGCTAAGGTGCACATTTCCTGCTGGCAGGACCTATGCGTCACATCCTCAATACGAAGAGATACCCCGGGCCGACCGGCAACAAATACACACACACCTCCTGCAGCAGTAACTCTGGTTCTGAGACACACGCTGCCGCAAGGACTGAGACGCGCGCGCCCCGGATCTGCCCAAAACACCAAGGGCGGAGGGGCTTCTCCGAGCCCCCCTCGCTCGAGCTCGCAGCGACCCCAGGCCCTGCCCGCCCCGTGCAGCCCTCGCCGCCCTGTCCGCGCTGACGCGGCCGCCCGGCCTGCCGCCGGCCTCACCGCGAGGCAGCACGTTCCAGGCGATGGTGTCGGTGATGGCCGTGAAGATCCAGTTGAGCTCCCCCAGAGGCGTCCTCCGGTCGTTGAGCCGTCCGGGAATCCTGGGAAACACCAGACAGTCACAGCCGCAGGCACGGGAACAGAGGGAGGGCCGGAGGGGAGACGGGCCAGGGGACAAGAACGTCAGATGGGGGGCCACGCCAGGGGGACCTCCCTGCCTCCCCACGACCTTCAGACTGTGTGCTTCTGAGCCCACGTCTCAGCGTTCAGCCTTCACTTCATGCCCGCCCCTCGTCCCCGACACAGAGGCAGCCCCCGGGCGTCCACGTGTGAGTGGGCACGGGGCTCTGCCCAGCCGGAGGGGGCGGGGGTCCCTGCCCGGAGCCTCACCCTGGTCCAGACACTCCTATTCGGGAGCACACAGGTCGCCTCCGAAGCTGGGGGCAAAGGCCAGACCTCCTCAGTGGCCTGAGCCTGTCCCCACACGAACACTGACGGCGCCACATGAACACAAGTCCAGACCACACCTGGTAAACGGGTGCGGGGTCCTGGGCGAGGTGGCCCCCCTTCCTGGGGCCCGGGAGCGGAGCTGCGAGCACGTCCCCACCTGCTTGCAGCAAGGAACTCGGAAAAACCCCGAGAGACGACCGGGTGGGCGACCCTCCCCGTGACCTGCGCTTGCGGCCCCTCGCACACGACGCCCGGGGCGCGCAGCTGGCGCGGGGCTCGGGAAGGACAGACGTCTGTCCCCCTTCCTCACGGAGTCTGCTTCCCGGAGTCAACCCAGAACCAGAAACGAAGACACGCAGTGTCTCATTTCTAACAGCGCACAGTCAGAAACTACCTCTGTGGCCAACGAGGGTGAATGATTAATTACGGAACAACCACAGCAGTAACTGCAAGCCGGTAAACCGTTGTTTACGAGTGTTTTCATGGCGCGGGGAAACGCCCGCTTGGCAGCGTTAGGTCGAAGCGGGACAGCTGTCGCACGGTCCCCATCCCCACCACGTGCAGGACAGCGGCCAGAGGGAAAGCCCCACCTCTGCACAAGGCCAGCCCCTGGGCGGCAGCGGCTGGGGACAGGACGGCCTTCTCGAAGGAGGGCCTGCCCAGGTCTGTTGCCAAGCCTGGCCGCAGCATGTCGCTGGTGGCTGGCTCCTCGGGGTCTGGCCCTCGGGAGGGGCTCCCCCGAGACGGCCCCCCTGTGCCGACACTGTGCCACCAGGGGAGCAGAGGCCGCTCCTGGCCAGGTGGAAGGGTCACTGTGCCTTTAAGTGGGTTTTAAGAATCCTCATCTCGTGACAACCCCTGGCAGATAGACGGAAAACTAGACTCCTCCCACGACCTCCTGAAAACGGCGCTGGTGCCTTTCACCAAGCCTGTCGTGAAGCCACTGGCCGGGCCGTCTGCCTGGCCGACCCCGGACGGGCCTGGCGGCCACTGGAACCACTCAACCCACCAGCCATCCCAGGGCACGTCTCCTGCGCCGGGCCGCCAGGTGCCACACCCTGACGACAGCGGACGCAAGCCCCACCTCCCTCCCTCCGCACTTCGAATTAAGCACCTCGGAAGCCACTCTCCCGTCTGTGTCTGGTCCCGAGGACTGTCAGAAGCCGAGCCACTCTGGGGGCTGCCTGGGTCCCCGGCACAAGGCCGTGAAGAAAGGCAGAGCAGAGGCTCAAACACAGGACTCATTCTGCTGCTAAAACGCCTCTCACCCCACCCCCCCTTTTCATTCCTCTTCCGAGTGGTTCTTTCAAACTCTGAACCCACAGTATTAACCAAGGACTAACTTCCGTGTGACAGCTGTGGGTCGGGGACAGATCCTGGAACTGGGAGAGGAGAAAACGCGGTCTCCGGTCCCAGCTGCGCGTGTCTGGGTGACTTCTGGCGCCTTCTCGGCTCTGAGTCACTCGGGCTGACCTCATATGCAAAATGGGACCAAAATAAAATGGATGGCGCTTCCAAGGAGAAGCAGCAGCCAAGCAGCTGACACCCGTGGGAAACGCACGCCCTCCTGGAAGTCCCCCCTCCGCAGCCAGCCGCCGGGCCGTCTTCCCTCCCGACATGCGCGCGGCCCACCGACAGCTTGGCACTGCCCGCCGCCACCCGGATCTCACACCAGAACCCAGTGCGAGGTGCCTTCCCCGCCCCTCTCGCCGCCTCCGGCTCAGACCCACTTGTCTAAACTCGAGCTCATGCTCGTCGCTGCCACGGGAGCCCATCGCTGGCCCAGGGGCAGCTCGCGCACTGCCCTCCTGCTGGGCCAGGCCTGGGAAGGCACCCTCAGTGGCAGGGTGGTGGCCCGGGGATGCCTGTGTTCAAACATCCTCAGAGGTCTCCACTCGCCGCTGCAGTGCCTTCAACGACATTTTAGCCACGGCGACTTCACCAAGACCTCCCCGGGAACGAAGAAGAGCAGGGCCCGGCCCCGCTCGCGCTTCCCATGCCTCCCCAGACGGGCCACCGCGAGGCCCGAGGAGCAGGGGGACACCGCTGTCCCCAGAGTCGGGGAGAAAGTTCCCACATGGCCTCAAAACCATCTTTTACTGCCTGACTCGACCCATTAAACTTTGAAACTAGCTCCCTCTGCTCAGGGCCATTACCTCGCAGCATGACAAAAACAAACTGCCTGAAACAGCTCCCTGCCCCCTGGGACCCTATGGGCTCGGCCTTCACAAGTGAAGCCCGAGCAGGCGCCCCGACCACAGCAGCCTCTGCTCTGCACCCCGCCGGCCCCGGACTTCCGAACTCTTATTTACCCACTGCTGCTCCACGCGTGATAATTATCCGTGCAGCCAGGCGATACATCCCCACGGCAACGACTGGCTCTCCTGGCATAGATCAGGCTCCTCGTAGACCCCACAGCCCACGGCTCTGCCCTGTCACGTCCCCATTTACCCACAGCTGCTCCCTGGGCTGGTGCGGTGCTGTGGCGACATTGCCCAGACCCCTCAAGAAGGGTGGGGAGGGGTGAGGTCAGCGGAGGTGCGGGGCCTCCTCGGCTTTCAGGGTCCCGGCTGCGCTGCCGCACCTGCCTCCCCTGCTTCTCCCCGAAAGCCCGTGTCCCCTCGTGTCCCTGGCTGCACGGCCGTCTCGGGAGATGCTGCCGTCTGCTGCCCTAAGCCTCCCGCCTCTCCCACGGCTGCTCCAGGGAGCTGTCACCTCGGGTGGCCCACGTGCCCTGGCTCAGGGAGCACAGAGCAGCCCTCATGTTCCACCTCCTCTTAGGACACTCCCGGGCCCCCCCAGGCTTCAGGTTTGGCTCTGAGGCCCCCCAGGACTCGTCTGCCACAAGGCTCAGGGCGCCTAGAAAGCGGCTCGTGCTCTTCCTCGGCCAAGCCGTCGCTCAGTGCAGAGCGCCTGCTGCCCAACAGGGGCTCCATACATTTTTGATGAGGCAGTCCCACTGAGGCTCGCAGCTCTGCGCAAGGAAAGTGTTCAGGGAAAGACTTGGCTTTCCAAGAAAACGATACGAACCCACCAAAAATACTCCAGTGATCACCCACATCTCAGCATCTAAGACCCAGCAGGCCACCCTCCCGACACCGCCAGGCACCAGCTCAATTTTAAATGCGCTGAAATAACGGTGTGTAGAGAGGGGCCACATTTTCGTTCAAAACATCCACCAGCACCGTAGGAAACAAGTCTGGGGGGGGCCGCACCAAAGGAGTCGGATGATCGTCAGCAGCCTCGTGGGGGTTACGGATGATTCCCATTCCTCTTGCTCACGCGTATTTAACAGCACGGCTATGCCGAAACACACTACTTGCATAACAAGGAAAAACGAAACTTTTAAGAAGAGGGAGGCTAAGCAAGTTTTCTCAAAAAAGGGAAAATATCTGAAAACCGCATAATTTGTTGAATTTATATAATTTCATATTCATTTCTTTCTTTTCTTTTCCTTCCTTTTTAGGGCCGCACCTGCAGCACATGGAAGTTCCCAGGCTAGGGGTCCAATTGGAGCTGCGGCTGCCGGCCTACACCACAGCCACAGCAACACGGTATCCGCCTGCAACCTAGACCACAGCTCACGGCAACGCCGGGTCCTTAACTCTGAGCGAGGCCAGGGATTGAACCTGCATCAGGTTTGCAACCTGCCGAGCTACAATGGGAACTCCCTCATACTCATTTCAAATAAAGCAGGGTGCACCTTTGCTGTGTCTGCTTTAAACGGCTTTATGAGAATGACGGTGCAGAGAAGCCTGGGCCAGTTCATTTATTTAATGCAAAGAAAGGCCTCGTGGATGTCTTCTGTGGCACAGTGGGTCAAGGACCCGGCACTGTAAAGGCAGCGGCTCAGGTCTCTGCTGTGGCTCAGGTTCGATCCCTGGCCCAGGAACTTTGCTATACTTTGGGCACAGCCAAAGCCAAAAATAAAAAGAAATGTGTCGTGACGAAGAAAACAGGGGGCTAGACCTAGCAATTCGTTTTTAAAGTACTTCTTTTGAATAGCCACGTCAGTGCACACTGGCTGGACATGTGGTGAGACAAAGCCGGACACCCGAGCCCAGGTCCCAGGTGCAGGTCCCTCTCCTCAATCAGGTCAGGCTGCACGAAGCCAGATGTGCACACACAGCCACAACAAACACACAATCTCAATCCATGTCAAAGTTCCGCTGGGCGGGAGGAGAAAGCTGTGTGACGTAAATTAAGGCGGGGTCGCCTGCTCGAGCCAGTGCACGTCGCGCCGTTATCTCCTCATAGGCTGACATGCTGCTGAACAGACCAGGCCACGGTGCCCTGGTTCCCGCCCCCAGTCTCTCTCTCTCCTTAAAGCCGTACAAAGGGACGCTCCGCACACCGTCTGGGTCCTACCACACGGTGCCTTTTTTCTAGCCCTCCTCAGACCTTGAGCCATGGTCACTGATCCGTCCGAGGGAGCCTGGAACCCGCAGTGTGCACAGCGTGACGCCCCCTGCGCCCGGGCTGCAGGACTGTGTCTGGGGGCAGGTGCGCGCCTGGCTGCAGTGGCGCTTCGCCTGTTCAAATGCAGGAAGCCACGGACGCTGCACTTGGCTCTCAGCCCTCCCCCGGGGGCCCCCACCATGCGATCCTCGAGCTGCGTCAGCCGGGCCCTGAATAAGCACGGCGAGGCGGGGGCGTGCGGTGCGGCTCCCCTCTGCGGGTTGAGACGAGGTCACAGGTTCCCTCCGGGCAGCGGCAGAAAGGCGGCTCAGGCTGCTCTCCCCCGGGAACGAGCAAGGCTGTGTGGGTGTGTGATGCTTTTCCAGGATGGGGTGCTGGCAGGGCTGTGGGGAATTTTGGGGCCAAAACTTGAGCGAGGGAAGCCCAAGGCTTGAGTGGGCATTTGGGCTCTTCCTCCTGGAGGCATCTGGCAATTTCTAAAGCAGGAGCCTGTGGACTCACGCACAGAGCCGGAGGCCAAACCGGAGGTGATGGCGCTCTGGTGAGACCCCGAGGCTGGAGCAGGGCGCGAAGGGCGAACTAGACGTCGCTCAGCCTCGCATCACCCCGATCTCTGCCCAATCCCCCTTTCCATTAAAGACACTGCACATGGACTATAGCCTGCGATGGCGGTGAGCCGCTGCTGTACTCCTGACACTCACACTGCGAATCAACCACGCCGCTCACCGCCCCCGAGCAGGCACCTGACGCCAGCAATCGAGGCAAACGACCTGCAAGAGACGGAGGAGGACCGAGGATTCGGACAATGGCAACGCCAGACCCGACCTCACCACCGCAGCCCTTCATGGGCTCATGGAACTGAAAGGGTGGAAACCTCTGGCTGAGAACCGGAAACTGTAACATAAACTCCGGACATTCCAGAACCTCAAAAACTTCGAAATACAGTCTATTAACTTAGAACTCAGTAGGTGGGCTCAACACCAGATCTGACAAGAGTGAAGAGAGCAAGGGAAGACGGCTCAGAAAAAACACTCAAAGAGTTCCCGTCGTGGCGCAGTGGTTCACGAATCCGACTAGGAACCATGAGGTTGCCGGTTCGATCCCTGGCCTCACTCAGTGGGTTAACGATCCAGCGTTGCCATGAGCTGCGGTGTAGGTCACAGACACAGCTCGGATCTGGCATTGCTGTGGCTGTGGCTGTGGTTGTGGTTAGGGTGGCGGCTACAGCTCCGATTCGACCCCTAGCCTGGGAACCTCCATGTGCCGCGAGTGCGGCCCTAGAAAAGGCCAAAAAGAAAAAAAAAAGAAAAAAAAAAGAAAAGAAAAAAAGAAAAAAACACTCGCAATTCACAATTAAGCAGAAAGAGACAAGAGGTCGGGACATGAGAGAAAGCACCTGAGAAACTGTGAAAAGATCTTAGATGCACAAATTGGGGTCCCAAAGAGAGAGAGAAGAGCACAAATGGAAAATAGAAGCAAAACTCAAGAAAACAGTGGATGAGAATTTTCCAGAACCGATGAAAGACCTCAGAGCAGAGCGTCTTCGTGGGCACGGGCTGTTGTCACAGACCATCCTCGGACGTCTGCTCTCTCAGTGCTGGCGACAGAAGCCCGGGATCGGGGCCCTCCCGGTGTCTGGGGCGGCAGGAGGGAGCGAGCGGGCAGCGCCCTCTTCTAACAAGGGCACCAAGCCCCGAGCGGCCCCACCCTCACGCCTTCATCCAACCCATGCCCTTCGGCTCCAGACATCACCACACTGGGAGTTGGGACTTGAGCACACACGTGTGGGGGAGCATAACTCAGTCCGCAGCACTCAGGCTGAAGAAATGCTACAGCCATAGGGCAGGACAAATACAGAGGATGCCCATACGGGCACATCAGAATAAAACTGCCCAAATCCAAGACAAAAGGGAACTTTTAAAAAGGGGTCGGAGGAAAAATGCATAACTTTTTTTTTTTAAGGGCCGTCCCCACAGCCTAAGGTTTCCAGGCTAGGGGGTTGAATAAGAGCTATAGCTGCCGGCCTACACCACAGTCACAGCAACGCTGGATCTGAGCTGCATCTACAACCTACACCACAGCTCACAGCGACACTGAATCCCTAACCCACTGAGCGAGGCCAGGGAACAAACCCATGTCTTCATGGGTACTAGCTGGGTTGGTTCCTGCTGAGCCACAACAGGAACTCCAAAATGCATATAATTTTTAAGGTAACATGTATTATAAGGGCGTGGTCAGGAGATAAAAGCCATGCCGGTAAATTAAACGGACAAAACTCAGTGGTTAATATTTTAGCTAAAACTTGGAGATCACTAACTCCTAGGAAGGACGAAGAGATGTCTTTAGGGAGCAGCTACGACTCTTGGGCTCAGGGAGCAAACCCAAAGAAGGGGCGATTAGGAGGGGCCCCACCCAAGGCCAAGGTTTAGGTCTTGTCAGAGGGTGTGGCTGTGCCCACCGGATGGTGGAGAATACCACTGCGCAGAACACAGGTACGTAAGTTATTATTTTTCTCTTTGCTTTTTAGGGCTGCACCCATGGCATATGTGGGAGGCTCCCAGGCCAGGGGCCGGATAAGAGCTGCAGCCGCCGGCCTCCACCACAGCCACAGCCATGCGGGATCTGAGCCACATCTGGGACCTACACCGCAGCTCACAGCAACACTGGATCCTGAACCCACTGAGCCAGGCCAGGGATCGAACCCTCGTCTTCATGGATACTAGTCAGACCCATTTCTTTTGAGCCACGAAGGGAACTACCTACATAAATTTTTAATAAAACATTATTAAGTTGGACCCAGCAGGATATCAAAGGGGTTGTCACAGACACACGAGGTTGGTTTGTTTAACTTTGGGTGTCGATAAGGTAATGCGGCTTATTAACAGGATCAAGGAGAAAATCAGTCTCTCAATAGATGAGGAAAAGCGCCACACAGATTTCAATGCCTGTTTGTGATAAAGGCTCTCAGGAAACTACATATAGAAGGGAACCTCCCTCCGCAACCCGACAAAGGGCATCTACGAAAATTCACAGCTCACGTTACACTTGATAAGATAAAATAGGAGTTCCCGTCGGGGCGCAGTGGTTGACGAACCCGACTAGGAACCATGAGGTTGTAGGTTTGATCCCTGGCCTTGCTCAGTGGGTTAAGGATCCGGCGTTGCCGTGAGCTGTGGTGTAGGTCGCAGATGCAGCTCGGATCCCGCGTTGCTGTGGCTCTGGCGTAGGCCGGTGGCTACAGCTCCGACTCGACCCCTAGCCTGGGAACCTCCATATGCCATGGAAGCGGCCCTAGAAATGGCAAAAAGACCAAAAAAAGATAAAAAGATAAAACAAATGTTTCCCCCTTAATTGATCCTTAATTAGGATTACAGCTTGGACGCCAAGTTGCATCAGTTCTATTTCACTTTGTAGTGGAGGCATTAGCTAGTAGAATAAAGCAAGAAAAAGGAATTAAAGACAAAGATAAGAGAGGAAGAAGTAAAACTTCATTCATTTGCAGATGATATAATTATACGCACAGATAAGACAGCTATCAGAACTCGTGAGTTTGGCACAGTCAACTGTAGTTACTATAGAAAAGCAAATGCATTTCTATATGCTATTATTAAACAATTTAAAAGTGGGAATTTATTAGACCATTTGCAAAATACAGACAGCTAAAACCATAAAGGATCGGCAACTAAGTCGGTACGTGATAAAGATTATGGTAGGTGAACCCTTAGTGCTGTGGAAACACCAGGAAAAATCTAAAGCAGACTGAGGGCTCCAAGTCCAAGAAAAGGGTAGAATGGAGCAGGTCAGGGTTAAAAACCTAAGGACTGGAGCCGTAAAGACCGGGGTCTGGTTCTGGAGTTTTGCTCACAGTTGTGAGGCCCTGCCACCTCTGGGCAAAGGCCCCTCGTCTAGAAGACGCCAGCAAGGATCGCTTTGGGGGTTCAGCTGGGATGAGGTGTGCAGCGCCTACAGCCGATCCACAGCAGGTGCTCAGGCGCCTAGCGTGACCTCCAATCACAGACAGACCCTCCCGAAAGCACCGCCGGGAGGGCACCTAGTGAACCGCAAAGGCTCTTCAATAAAGACCGTGACATGGGCCAAACGCCTCAGCGTCCAGCAGATGCTGCGGCCTCCGTGACCTCCGAGCAGCACTTACAATTCCAGACCCTAAACACGCACGAGTCGGCCGCAAAGAGGAAGATCTGGTCCCGCCTCCCTGCCGGCTGGGCGTTAACGTCCTCCTGGGCGTGCCGTGTGCGCCGCTGACCGCAAGCTCCTCTCCGGACACCCAGGCCTGACCTCACTGGCCAGAGCTCTGATCAGAACCAGGCAGAGGCCTGCGGTCTCCCTGCCCGCACACGCCGACCTCCGAGCGCCTCCCCGTGGAACCCCGAACGGCTCTGACCGCCGCTCTCAGCAGAGAATGTCAGCTTGTCACCTTACGCTGCACCTGTCGCAGTCTGAGATGCCCGAGGCATCTGCCAAATGCATGGGGTTAAAATGAAAAGTGAACAACAGCACACGAGAAAGTGCCGCGGAGGTAAATCCTAAAAGGCGTCAACTGGGGAGATGCGCCACGCTGCCGGGCACGAGACCAGTCCTCTCGGGATGACGACGCCTCGAACGGACCCACGCCTCCAGGGCGATCACGGCACAAACCTCACAGGCTTGTCAGAAACTGCTGAGCTGAGTCTAAAGTTTACCCGGAAGTGCGGGGAGTGCGAAGCGCCAAGACCATTTTGAACAGGAACAGATGTACAATAAAGCTGCAACGAACAAGACAGTGTGGTTCTGGCGGAAGGACAGACACAGAGATCAATGTCATGGGACAAAGCGACAGGACTACACCTTCACAGCCACACGATTCTTGTCAAGGGCACCGAGGTGATTCAACGGGGAACAGACTTCACGATGGCGCGGGAGCAACTGGACACGGGCATACAAAGAACCTTCTGGACACCACGTAGAGGTTAACTTGAAATGGATCACAAAATTACACAGAAAAGTTAAAACTATATGAGTTTTAGGAGGGGCGTTCCTAACCCAAATGAATCTGACTAGGTTTGATCCCTGGCCTCGCTCAGCGGGTTAAGGATCCGGCGTTGCTGTGGCTGTGGTGTAGGCTGGCAGCCGTACCTCTGATTTGACCCCTAGCCCAGCAACTTCCATATGTTGTAGGTGTGGCCCTAAAAAGCAAAAAAATTTAAAAAAAGTAAAAATGAAGGGAAATGACAGCATTTTCACACAATAAAACCAGAATTCTTTCCTGGCAAACCTGCACTAAAGGGAATAAAGAGAAACGATCGCAGGAGGACGCTTGGAGGGGCAGGCAGGAAGGAAAGACGACAGAAGATGCGACCCTCACCCCAGCGCACGGCGACGCCGGATCCCCCACCCACTGAGCGAGGCCAGAGGCGAACCCGCATCCTCATGGGTACCGGTCGGATTCATTTCCGCTGGGCCAGTCGGGGACTCCAAAGTGAATACTAACTCCATAGAGTTTCTGGAGATGATTATCGAGTTAAAACACAGGAAAGTCACGGCACACCATTCAGGAAGCGAGTAGAAGCTAACTGCTCTAAGCACTTTGCATCTCCTGGGAGGTGCCAACAGACCTAACTTACATTAGCCTTTAATGAGCCGGGGTCTCCAAAACTATGTCCCAAGGGCCAAATCCAGCCAGCAGCCTATTCTTCTTATGACCTACAAGAGTACCGAGCATTACAACTTTCAAGGATTGTAACAAAAGACAAACAAGAATACACGAGAGAGAGACTTTCGGTGGCTCGTGAAGCCTCAGCTGTGTCCTGCCTGGCCTGGAGACCCTGGCTCTGGAGAAGCCACTCTAGGGTAGGAAAAGCACCCGCGGTTAATGAGCCAAAAGAAGGCGAGACAGAGAGAGAGAGAGAGAGAGAGAGAGAGAGAGAGAGAGAGAGAGAGAGAGAGAGAGAGAGAGAGAGAGAGAGAGAACGAACTGCTGGCTCATACATGGTTCCTACGCGGATTCGTTTCCGCTGTGCCCCAACTGGGAGCTCTGCTAACCAGTACAAAAGATGGCAGCGCAGGAGGAAAAAAGCGACGTCGAAGAAAAAGAAATGGGGGGAAATGCGGGAAAGCAAATAAGATGGTAGTTTTAAACCCAAATACGTCCGTTTTATCACTAACTATGAAAGGACTGGGCAACGCAATTGCAGTCAGCAGTTTTCAGTCTGGGTTGAAAACAGAACAAAAGTCAACAATATCCTGTGAAAAGATGCACCTTAAAAATATACAGCACCACAGAAATATATATATAAGGATACCTGCTTAAATGTATACCATTATGTTTACGTATATACACAAAATGTCTATATACCTGCACACAGTATGTACACATATGAAAACGATACACTCTGGAACCACAAACCGAACAACGGCCGCATGGCGACGCTACTGCCCTGCCCGGGGGAGTCTATGCACACGTTCCTGGGCCGGGGATCGAACCTGCACCGCAGCAGCAACCCGAGCGGCTACAGTGCCAAGGCTGGATCCTTCAGCCACTGCGTCACGAGGGAGCTCTGAAGCGTGACGCTTCTTCATGGCAAGCATTCCAGCGCACTCTCCCAGGCAGGGGTCATCGCCCCTCCTGCAGTTCCCGAGGGCAGACCTTGCAGGGAAAACGGCGACGAGCTTTGAATTCAAGGAAAACGGCAGTAAATCGGCAAAATGATTTTGAACAAGAGAGGAGGAAGCGCGTGGCAGCGACGCGCTTCGCTGGCGATGAGCGCCAGGGAGCCAGGGCAGGCGGTGGGCTGGCGCACAGGGGCCAACCTTGGCCGGGGAGGATGGAGAGACTGGCGCACGCCGAGGTGGAGGCGTCTCTCTGTCTGCCCGTGACCTGGCCGGAGCCTCCGGGAGCCTGAGCCGCCTGTCCGCCGCCTGCTCCCATGGCACACCTGCCTGGAGCCCTGGCGCAAAGGAGGCGGCGTCTGGAGGCGCGCGCCCTTGCAGGTGGGGATAAACGCCTCTTCCGGGGACACCCACGCGCTAAGTCCCCTCTCTGAGGCCACGGCGGGCGGACCTACAGCGTGTGTGCTCCTCTGCCTCCTCCGAAACCCTGGAGGAAGGCACCCTGTCGTGCTTGGTGTGCGGTCGTCGTTCTGACCAGATATAAATGGTGCTGAAACCCTGCGTCGCCAGAGCGGCTCCTTGGAGCCGCTGAGATGCTGTGTCCCGGGCTCCAGCCCTCACCCTTCTCTGTTCCTTATTACCGATTCTTTACTGACGATCCCCGCGAACCGGGACGACCCAAAGGAAGAGAAGAGCTACATCTCAATGGCACAGACACCTCAAGGCGGGGCCGTCAGGGAGGCAGGATGTCCTGGTCCCCAAGGGACGTTAAGAGGCTTTCAGATTTGTTGACCAAAACTCCTCGTGAGTGATGCATTTTGCACGGTGACCTGATACATACACATAAACAATCACATATAAATACACACATTCAAACAACAGGACCAGAGAACCTTCACGTTCCTGGGAAGACAAGTATGTTTTCCACACTTTCCTCTTCTGTGACTCATCAAACTGATTTTACAGCCACTAATAAACCATGGCCTGCAGATTAAAAAACACAGACTTGAACGAAGCTCTTGTTAATCTCTCCTGGAGGACATGGCTCAGGGTTATCAAAATGGCTTGACAGCGAGAGATGAGAAAACTGCATAATTCTCCCTCCGAATAGCCAACGGATACTTCTGCAAACCCCACACAGGCGGCTTGTTTCCTAATGATTTTTTAAAAATCTGCACTGAGCCTCTACAGCGAATGGTTTCCGCGTGCAGGGCTGCCTCTCTCACATCCCTCTCCTTCTGCGTTTAACAGCTCCCACAGAAAGAACAGAAAGCTGCCCGTCTCTACCGGTGAAGCAAATGTAGAAAAATGTATCTCGAAATTCTGGGGGAAAGGAGTGACAATTGCCAAAGCTCAGTGGTGAGCAGGAGCTAGTAAACTCTGGAGCTCATCTAGCCTGTACTGAATTGTTGCAGAATGATCAGCCATCGCCCACCCCCGGGGCCAGCCGACAGCAGCACGAGACCCTCTGGAGGCTGCAAACGAAAATCAAAGACAGACGCGGGATCAAAGAGAGGAAACGCGTTTCTTCAACATGTTTATGACACGATGAAGACAGATTCTTTTTTATTCAAGAGCACAGAAGTGAATCTGAACCTAGGCGTGTTTTTTAAGCACTTCCTGAAAAAGCTGGTGTTCTCTGGCCATCCTCGACTCTAGCGTGATTTTCAGACAGACCCTCCCTGAGGATGTCTGAAAAGCTGCTAAAAAGCCTGTGACATCCAGAGAAGGCAGCTTCTAAAAGCCCCAGGGAGCCCCCCTGGTCCATTCGAGCCCGGGGAGCCCCCCTTGGTGCATTCAAGCTCAGGGAGCACGCCTGCTCCGGTCCATTTGAGCCTGGAAAGCATCATTTGTCCATTCAAGCTTGGGGAGCCCCCTCGGTGGTGCATGGCCCCTTCTGGAGAAGCCGGTTTAGGAAGCGGCGGAGAGGAGTCGTGAGCGGAAGGTGGAGGCTGCAATGCCTCCTCGGCAGGAGACCCGGAGGCACCGCCTCCAGGTGTTTAACAGAAGGGCCCGGAATGTGGGGTCGCTCCATGCCCTGTGCTGAGCAGTGCTGTCCGAGGCTTGCCGGAACCTGTCTCTTCCTGTGAATTTATGAAAACACTGCAGAAACAACGGTTCCCAAAGACCATCAGGTTGGGCCTGCTGTTCTTGATTTTCTGGGATAATTCTCCTGAGGTCTTCCTGGCAGGGCTGCAGGGAACAGACGTGAACTCCCCCTCCTCCCAGGGAGCCGGTCCCCCAGCACACTGACCCGTCCCCCTCCCACACCTTCAAGAGCCCCCCATCTCTCCGCAGCCACACCTCATCTGCCCTTGGAGACCAGACATGCAGACCCATAAAACTCACATCACCTCCCTCCTAAGACCTTTCCTGATATGTCCTCAACCCAAATGAACACTTCCTCCCTCTCCATATCCACGGGCGAACTTGCAGAATAAGAGATCCTTCAGTTTATGCGTTAAAAAAGGAATGGAATTGAAGAGACCTGGCTGTGATCCTCCAGGCGCTGCCACTTCTTGATGTGTGACTTTGGGCAGGTTACCTAACTTCCCTGAGACACCGCCCTGAGTCAGGTCCTCTGTCCCCCCAACCCCATAGGAGCTCAGAACATAAAATAAATGAACACATCACAAGGCAGCACAAAACCTGGTGCAGGTTCAGGGCTCAGAAAAGAATAGCTGCTCCCATTTACTTGTTATAAAGCCCCCACAAGTTCTAAAGCAAATTAAATCAGAAATGAATCTAGGAGTTCCCGTTGTGGCGCAGTGGTTAACAAATCCGACTAGGAACCAATGAATCCGACTAGGAACCATGAGGTTGCGGGTTCAGTCCCTGCCCTTGCTCAGTGGGTTAACGATCCGGCGTTGCCATGAGCTGTGGTGTAGGTCGCAGACGCGGCTTGGATCCTGCATTGCTGTGGCTGTGGTGTAGGCCGGTGGCTACAGCTCCGATTCAACCCCTAGCCTGGGAACCTCCATAAGCCACGGGAGCGGCCCAAGAAATAGCAAAAAAAAAAAAAAAAAAAAAAAAAAGAATCTAGGTCAACGAGGGTGTCCTGTCACCGGCCAGGGCCCGGGGCAGAAATGCACACACCAACCCTTTGCGAATGAATGAACAGCCCAAGCAAGCTGCTTGGTCCCTAGGTGCGGTTAAGCTTAGGTCCACAGATGCCCTCTCAAAAGCGGTGTCTCATGCGTGACTCCTTGGCCTCTGGTTCAGGCCACCTGCTCAGAGCAGAGGCGGTGGGTGTTTCTCTGGAAAGCAAAGCGGGCACAGTGACCAGGCGGCATGGTCGACAGAGCAGCAGGATTGTGCTGGCTCAGGGTGGATGGGGCTTTGCCGCTTAAGAGTGACTCTGAGGAGTTCCCGTCATGGCGCAGTGGTTAACGAATCCGACTAGGAACCATGAGGCTGCGGGTTCGGTCCCTGCCCTTGCTCAGTGGGTTAACGATCCGGTGTTGCCGTGAGCTGTGGTGTAGGTTGCAGATGCGGCTCGGATCCTGCGTTGCTGTGGCTCTGGCGTAGGCCGGTGGCTGCAGCTGCGATTGGACCCCTAGCCTGGGAACCTCCATATGCCACGGGAGTGGCCCAAGAAATGGCAAAAAGACAAAAAAAAAGACAAAAAAAAAAGAGTGACTCTGAGCAAGTCACTCAACTTCCTCTCGTCCTGGTTTCCAGGGTTTGAGATGGAGAGGACGCCAGCACGGGGGACGGGGGGCTCAGGGTCTGCACGGGGGGCAGGTCTAGGGACCACTGCTTCTGGCACCTAGCCCACCCCCTGCCCAGTGCAACAGCACCGGTGCCTCGAGGGAGGGGACGGTGTTGCAGAGCTGGCCTTGGACAAGCTCTCACAGCAAGGTGACCGAGGAGGAGACTAAGAAAGAGGGCAATAACCTGACCCCCTTGCTGTACAGTGGGAAAATAAAAAAAAAAAAAAAAAAAGAAAGAGGACAGAGTGCCTGCTTCGACAGGGACGGAAAGGGGCGAAGGCACTGACTTAGCCTCACCTCCCCTGTCACGTGCCTGGGATACGAGGCCGAGGGGGCACCAGCAAGCCTCGGGAGACATCTCTTTCCATGAAGACAACAGCCACCTGCCATGAAGAGAAGCTGCCTGCACTGCCATCCCCACCCTGAATCCACGGACTCGGCATCCATTAGAGCCCTGCACCCCGAATCCACAGACTCGGCATCCACTAGAGCCTGGCAGACACAAGAGGGCGCTGAGCAAGGGCACGGGTGCCGGGAGATGAAATTAGTGCCGCAGATGCTGAAACACCCCTCTGTCTGGATGACTAGAGGGGCACCCGGTCCCTCTGTGCCTGCAGAGCCCTTGAGGGCCTTATGCTCCCCGGGCAGCTCATCCACAGCCGCAGGGGGAGCCTCCTCCAGGCTGGCTGCCCAGGATGATAGGGGGCCGTGGAGGAGGTGCCCACCCTCGCCCTCCCTTCTGGCCGGAGCGGGAGCGGAGCACCAGGCAGCAAAGCCGGGTGGCCAGGCTGACGGATGCCAGCTCGCGGCCTGGAGGATCCGTTGCTCTGGGCCATTACAGCGTCCCCACGCTTCCGCCAATGACTCACACTCTCTCCACGGCGCAGGCTCTCGGGGGTTGGTCTCTCCCACTTCATTTCTAAATTAGCTTCCAGTGGCTCATTACTCATCTTATCAGTGACTGGCAGGCATTAATGAATTACTGATTTTCAGCCGATATAATATATTTATGTTGGAAAGAAGGGTAGTTTTAAAATCAAGCCTGGTATCTTTCGATAGTTTTCCTTTCAAATGTAATACATGTGTACAATTCCAGCTTGATAGCAGCGTAAATTCTAATCATAGCTCCCAGGCCCGTAGCGGGAAGCGGGCTGCTGCCAGGCCCAGCCCCTCAGCCCACAGTGGCCTCACGGGCCAACGAGGCCCTTCCTGCCGCGCATGCCGGGGCTGGGGCTGGGGCAGGGCCCTGGGCGGCCGCCTGGCAAAGCTCCTTGCCCGCCCCGTGCCTCTGCATCCCCATGTTTGGAATGTGGACAATATCGGCCCTCCCTTCACGGCTCTGGGGAGGACTCCACGAGTCAGAACACGTCAAGGCCTCGGCGCAGCCCCTGGCACACTGCAGGTGCCCAGCAAATGCCCCTTGTTACGACCGTTACGATTCGCCCCAGTTCTCCAGCAAGGAGCCGCGGATTCCCCCGGATTCTCGGGCAACCGTTTGGGTCTGTTCCCACACCTTCGTCGCTGTGGCCACAGGACTCGGATCCCAGGACCGTCAGCTGGAGACTGTAGCTGAGCGAACCAAGTGCTGGAGGTTTCGAGGCGAAAAGCACGACCCGAGTCCAGGCTTGGCTCCAGGCCCTGCTCCTGGGCCACACTGGGGCGAAATGGCTGTCCAAGGTTCTGAAGAAGCAGGACGCAGCAACTCCTTTTATTCAAGACACTGGATGCTTAGCTACTTAAAATATGCTGTTTACACAATAGATGTTAATTATGAATAATTTTTGGGTATGCTTTGCGCCTCCAGTGATCAGAATACTAACAAACAGCCGCATGGAGCAGGCGTCATGTCTTTCTAATTCCCCGGAGCTTTCTGAGAATCCTAATATTTCTAGCACTGTTTAAGTGTTTCATTACTTTGTTTCAGGGCTGAAAAATGTCCCTTAATTTCCACGCATGGATCTTACTGCCAGTCTCTCAAAGGACTAGGAATATAAATACGTACTGCATGCTTATTCATCAGGCTGCTGGGTTCGCTTAGATAATTAGAAATTGGGGGGGGGGGCACGGCTCGAAGAAGGTTCACTATAATTTACTTCCAGACACAGCAGCTTAATTAGAAAACAAATTCCTTCTCTGGCTTTAAAGACTGCTAAATAACTCCATCACACACACGCTCCTGTCTGCGCTCCAGTCTTGTGCCAAGAAGGGGTCCATCCTGGGTAATCTGGGGACCTCGTGCTGAGCTGGGCACAGAGGCGGCTGTTTGAACCACATTTCCAGAGCATTGCCATGCAGCACCTCTGAGGTGTGACTTTTCAATCTACTTCTCCAGGGATGCCGAAGAGGCGGGTGACCATCTATGGGCAGCCAGGGAAGGCCCTGGAAGGCGCTGGAGAGACAAGTGACGGAGGCCAAGCCTGGCGCCCCCTCCAATCCCCACACCTGGCACTGGGCCGCGAGGCTCTCTGGGGTCCTCGGATGGGGATTGCCCACCATGCAGCATGGAGGGCAGGAACTCTCACCAGCTCATGCCGACAGTACCAGCCGTCTCCAGTCCTGGGCAGGGGAAGGAGCGGGTGGCGCGTGGGCACCAGCCACCTGCCTGCCGCGGATCCACGCATGCCAGGTCTCAGTGTGGCCCCTCGCCAGGTGGCACAGGGTGACCTTCTACGCGCACAGAGCAGGTGCCAGGAAGGGAAGAGGTGGGCAGGGACCAGGTTGCCCTGAGCCCTGTTCTCTGCAGGTCGTTGAAGGAAACAGACCCAACGACACAGGTGGGGGCCCTTCGGGTTCCCCTGTGTCCTGTGACTTGTCGCTTCGGTGAGGAGGCAGGGCGAGGGGGGACAGAGGGGTTCTCCGGTGCCTGGGTTTCCACATGGTGAGCCAAAACCAGCGTCACACTGGACGCGGAACCAAGTGTTCCAATGTCCTTAACACCAGCAGGCCCACCAGCATGTCCGTGGCAGCCGTGGCGAGGCCCACACGGCTCAGGGTACGTCCTGGGGGCTTCCTTGCTGGAGGCTTCCCTCTGAAGCACAGCTCAACAGCGCTTAGGGGTTTGTTAGGAGTGAAGAACAGCTGAAGAATAAATGGGCAGGACCACGGAATTGAGCAAAAAAGCCAATTTCTGGCTGTTCCTGGAACTGGAATTAAGACCAAGTTATCCCGCCAGGTCCCTGGGCCTGGGCCCCGGAGCCCAGGCGAGGCTCCCTCAGCTCTGCCCGACGGCCCGTGCCTCCCCCAGGAGAGGCACGGCCACCACACCCTCCATCGGCCTGGAAGCTAACGCAAGCCCTGGGCGGGGGGACAGCCCGGCACCCGACCGACCGTCACCCGACAGACCGCCAGGCGCTCTGGGAGCCACCCGGCAGCCGCTCGAAGCCTTCGCCACTGTCGATATCATGCAGCCGTTTATTAAAACCTCCCAAACCGTTCGAAAGTGCATGTATTTTGAAATATTCCATTGCTCCTTCAAACATCAGCTCCTTATTAATTAAAAAAAAAAAAAACAAAAAAACAAACACCAGCTGAGTTCCTGCCGTGGAGCAGCGGAAACGAACCCGACTAGGAACCATGCTGCGGGTTTGATCCCTGGCCTCGCTCAGTGGCTTAAGGATTGGGTGTTGCTGTGGCTGTGGTGCAGGCCGGCGGCTACGCACCAATCTGACCCCTAGCCTGGGAACCTCCATAGGCCGCAGGTGCGGCCCTAAAAAAAGACAAAAAAAGACAAGAAACATTTGCGGTCCCCCTGGGGGAGGCTGGGGGGAGGGTGCCTCTGCTCCGACTCTGGTCAGGGGGCCAGGAAGGCGACTTGTGGTGCACACGCACTGAAAGCCCAATCTGAGACAGCCGTGGGGGCCCGTGGCTTCTGGAGGAGGAAAGAAACCCTCCTGCTGAACCTGCCGTAGGGCCAGACAGACGGACAGGGACCCTCCATATCCAGGCAGTGCCACCAGCCCCAGTCTGTGCAGGATGAGCAACCAGGCCACTGGGCAGGAGCTGGAGCTGACTTTTGACCCCTGCATTTTAGGGGCGTGTGGAAGAAGACCCACCTCCTAATAGCCCAAGGGCTTTGCACACAAGCAGTGCTGCCCCGGAGCCAGGACCCTCCTCGTGGAGTACCCCAGGCAAGGAGCTGGCGGCGGTGCCTCTGCCAGGGAGGCGACTCCATTCGCCGGCAGCTCTGGCACTCTGCATGGGGGAGGCTGGCCCCGCCACGCCGAGACTGGCAGGCAGGTGCGGGAGGATGAAGGATGGTGGTGGGTGCACGTGGGGCCGCCAGGCGTGGCTTCTGCAACCACCAGGAGGCCAGGTGGCCACTACGGAGACATGGGCAAGGTCTCCTGGATGGCCTGGCCTGGAGCAGTGGTGCCATCACTAGCACAGGAGGATCAGGAAGCTGCCGTCATTGTCCCCACCCCCTGCCAGTGGACCTGCTACACTGATGTGCAGACAAACACAAGGACTCACAACCCCGATGGACGCCACGGGGCCCCAGCACAGCACGTGGAGGCCAAGTGCCCCATAGAGGTGGACGCCGAGGGCGCGGTGCATCCAAGAGCTGCATATTTTGACCAGAAAGCTCCAGAAAGTGATAATAAAATAGGTGAAAACAATGGGAAGCCCAGTGTTCTGTGACTGCAGGAAGCACAGCGGCCTGGACGGCCCTGCTGACACAGGGGTGCTGCTTCTGTCTGGCCCTGCCATCCTGCACATCTGCTTCCTGCAAACTTTTCCTTGAGAACCAGCCACGGGCCGGTCGCTGGTAACCTGGACGCACTCTGAGCAGGGGGCACCAGGCCTCCCTCGGCTGCCCTGCTGGCACCGATGCACACGACGATAGTCCTTTCCTGTGCCAATGCCCACTCTGTGAATGGACAGAGGCACCCTGGGGTAAACAGGTGCAGTGGCCAGCAGGTGACTTCCTCAGACAGGTATCCGAAATGTGCCCAGGGGAGGTTCTACGCAGTGAGCTCTCGGCAAGCGTCCTAATGATACCTTTGCTGCTTCTTTCTTTTAACTTTTTTGTACCTAGATCTTACATGTCTGTATTATTCTAAGAAAAATCAAGCAAAATGGAAAAAAAAGAATCAGTCCCTATCACTGCTCCTCCCCAGAGTGAAGTGCAGACACTTGTTTCACGCTTTTTGAGGTGCACTCTCACACACGCACAGTCACACGCTGTTGCAAAGGGGGCACGGCAGCCTCCTGCAGGTGGGGCGGTGGAGCTGCGTGGGAGGTGACGGAGCGGCCGGTGGGACGACGGAGCTGCATGTGCAGTGACCTCTGCGCATAACGACGTGTTTTTCCTTTGCTTAGTGTTTGTCGAGAGTATTTTCAAATGTTCAAAAGGATTCAGCTTTTATTCTTTCCTTTTAAAATGGCCCTGCCGTTAGCTGTGTCCCAAGCTAAGCACCAACGTACCAATCACAGACACAGCCTTAATCCGACTACAAGAGAACACACACACACACACACACACACACACACACACACACACACACACACACACGGGAAACGTCCTGTGTTGATAGGAAGCCTGAAAACCAAGGGGGTGTACAAAGGAGACTCCACCCACCAGGAGCCATAATAGCTTAAAAATCGGACTTACTTTTCTATCAAATCCAGTGTGACTCCAGGCACCAGGCTGACGCATTTCTGCATGCAAAACCTGCAGAGAAAGCAAAGAAAGTGAGTCACAGCAGTGGGGTATTTAACAGGAAAACACAACAGTCCAGGGAAGAAGCTAAACGAGGAAGATGGGGATGAGAAAGGAAACCCAGATTTTATTTATGGAGAACTACCCCCGCAGCCTGTCCCGGGGCAGGGACAGAGCTGCAACAGCTGGTCTTCAGCGAGGGGGAAAGAGGTCCGCGGGACTGGACGGCGGGCAGAGCCCTGGGGGCCGTGGGGCAGGACGCTCCCACCCAGACGAGGACCAGACCCCTTCTCTCTTCCTTCTAGAGACAGTAAGCAGCGGGCAGCGATGGGAGAATCAGTGAAGCACCTCCAGGCACACAAAAGAAAACTGAGAGACAAAGGAAAGCGAATTCAATTATGTCATTTTAATTATCACAAAAGCACAGGAGGAGGGCTAGGGTGGGGCAGGCAGGCACACCCTAGGGGGCTTCGTCTGCTGTGTGTGCAGAAACAAGGTCACAAACCCCCTCTTCCCTCCCGGCCCTCACAGCTATCCATCCATCCATCCATCCACTTCTCTATCCGCTCATCTGCACACTCATCCATCCATCCATCCATCCATCCACCCATCCATCCATCCATCCACCCATCTATCTATTCACCCACACGTCCATGCATCCATCCATCCACTTCTCTATCCGCTCATCTGCACACTCATCCACCCATCCATCCACCCACCCATCCATCCATCCATCCATCCACCCACCCATCCATCCATCCATCCACCCATCTATCTATTCACCCACACGTCCATGCATGCATCCATCCGCTTATCTATCCGCTCATCTGCACACTCATCCATCCATCCATCCACCCACCCATCCATCCATCCACCCATCTATCTATTCACCCACACGTCCATGCATCCATCCATCCACTTATCTATCCGCTCATCTGCACACTCATCCATCCACACATCCATCCATCCACTTCTCTATCCGCTCATCTGCACACTCATCCACCCATCCATCCACCCACCCATCCATCCATCCATCCATCCACCCATCCACCCATCTATCTATTCACCCACACGTCCATGCATCCATCCATCCACTTATCTATCCGCTCATCTGCACACCCACCCATCCATCCATCCATCCATCCACCCACCCACCCATCCATCCATCCACCCATCCACCCATCCATCCATCCATCCACCCACCCATCCATCCATCCACCCATCCACCCATCCATCCATCCACCCATCCACCTATCTATCTATTCACCCACACGTCCATGCATCCATCCATCCACTTATCTATCCGCTCGTCTGCACACCCATCCATCCATCCATCCATCCACCCATCCACAGCCTCCGCTCACGCGGGCCGCCTCAGGGAGCTCTACCCAGGCGCTCCCTCACATTGCTGAACCCCAAAGCCACCCTCGAGCAGCTCTGACAGCGGCTCCCTGAGCACCAGAACCTTTGTGTGCCTAGGGACAGTCCACAGGAAAGGCATTTTCTGTCCAGTTCTGGGTCCCGTGCAGATAGGCTGCCATCGCCTTTTCCTCTGCAGAACAATCTGTTCCAGACTAATCCTTCTGTTAACAACACGAAGCAGCGCTGGACGAAATATAAAAAACAACCACTTGAAAGCATCCAAGAGGGAACAAACAGGCAGAATCAGAAGGGCACAACCTTGAAAAGAGTAAGTCTAGGCAGGGCCTGCCTTAACCAGCTCACACAGCAGGGTTGCTGCTTGAGCGAGAGGCCTGTGGGATGGGAAGCCCAGCTGCCAGGAGCTTCAGCGGAAGCCTTGGGAAGGAGGAGCTAAACTTTGCGAGCTCCCCTGGGGTCCTGGACGGACCCCTGCGTGGCCCAGGCCTGGGGCCAGAGCCCAGGAACCCCGGGGACACCAGAGCAGAGGGCTGGACTGCTCCCAGCCTGCACCTGGCGGGGCGGCTTTCTGGAGACACCCGGTGGCGTGGTGGCCAAATCGCAGCCAAGGTCCAGGAGTCAGAGCCGCACCCCAGAACTGAAAGCAAAGTCAAGGGAAAGCAGCCCTACAGCCCAGGCACAAGAGTAGCTATACCGTCCGAGGGAACAGAGCTAAGCGCTCCCAGAGGAAGGTAACGGGGTCTGGTTTCTCAGCGTCTCCCTCGCCACAGCGAGCCTTCTACCGAAAATCAAGAGAAGAGTTCGGAAAACCAGGTACACAGCCGACCGTCACACTCTGGAATCCGACTTTAAAATGATACAAATAAGTTAATTATTAACTGGGAAATACCCACCATGATAAATCTGCAGAACATACAACGTTCCAAAAAACAGGAAACTAAAACAGGGACGTGATGCAACTTTAAGACATCCATGGACGGCTCCACGCCCAAGTGCGGCTGGGACAAACCAGTCACCAAGGATGCACAAACCGTACACGGGCCGCGTCTCTTCCCTTCGCGCCGGGCAAACCAGTGGTGATGAAGGAGGCTCGACAGTCCCACGAGACCCGGTGTCGGCAATGCCGACGGCAGGCTCAGTGGGGTCTGCGCAGGCTTGGGGCGGGGGCCGGGGCTCATCCACAGGCTCTGAACATCCGCTCCGCCCCCTCCGAGCGCCCGACCCCCTCCTGTCTGCTGAGCCCTCAGGCCGGGATTTCTCAGCCAGGCGCTACGGATGCCCGCCTGGGGCCAGCATCCGCGCCTCGACCCGCCAGAGGCCAGGGGCACCCCACCGCAGCTGTGACATCCAGAAATGTCTCCCCATGCTGCCTGAAGTCCCCTGGCGGCAGAATCACCCCTGAAGGCCACGGCCCGGCCGAGGCCCAGAGCCTCTTGCATTTTCCGGAAGTCTCTCCGCCTCCACTCTTGCCAGTGCTCCCCTCCCCTCCAGGCACTCTCCAGCAGCAGCCAGAGGAAGTGCTGGAACAAGTCGTTTCATCCTCAGCTTTGTCCAGAGGCCACTCAGGATGAGGGGCAGGGTGCTGGCTGGGCCCACCAAGGTCACTGCTCTGCCCCACGCCTCGCTCACCCTGCTCCTGTCCTTCAGCACCCACCTCAGGGCCTTTGCACCTGCCGTTCCCTCGGCTCACAACACTCTTGCCCCAGGTAACTGGAAGATTTACCCTTTGTTGTATTTATTTAGTTGGGTTTTTTTTTTGGCCACACGTGTGGCTTGTGGATGTTTCCAGGCCAGGGGTAGAACCCACGCCAGAGCAGTGACCTGAGCCACTGCTGCGACAACATGGGATCCTTAACCCACTGAGCGAGGCCAGGGATCGAACCCAGGCCCTCATGGTTCCTAGTTGGGTTTGCTTCCGCTGCACCACGACGGGAACGCCTGCACTTTACGTATCTGCCACACGTGTCTCCATCACAGAAGATGAGGGCAGTGAGCCGCAGGACTTCTGTTTTGTTCCCCGGTGTGTGCCCAGCACTTGGAAGGGTGCCTCCCACAGTTCTGACGCGCTGTAAACATGTGGCTGTGGTATAAGATTTAGCTCAGGAGTTTGTCGTGGCTCAGTGGTTAACAAATCCGACTAGTATCCATGAAGACGTGGGTTCAATCCCTGGCCTCTCTCAGTGGGTTAAGGATCCGGTGTTGCTGTGAGATGTGGTGTAGGTCACAGACGCGGCTCGGATCCTGCATGGCTGTGGCTGTGGGGTAGGCCAGTGGCTACAGCTCCAATTCGACCCCTAGCCTGGGAACCTCCATACGCCGTGGGTGTGGCCCTGGAAAATACAAAAAAAAAAAAAACCCAAAAAACAAAACAAAAGATTTATTTCAAACATTCACATATGTCCTTTTCTCCCCCACTACCCACAAAAGCAAGTGGCTTCAAGATTTTTAAGGAACAAGTTAAAGGATGTTTGAAAAAACTCAGCTCTGTAGCCTGTAAAGTATCACGTAACTGTTGGATGCCACTGTTTTGGGAATGGAAATATATTACGTTTTTTTCTAATTAAAAAAGTCCTACATCTTTACCATTAAAAATGTAACAGTACAGAAAAATTACAAGGGAAACCCGACCTCAAACCCAAGGTAACTCTTCTCATTCTCCCGCTAACCTCTTACAGAAGAGCCAACAGTGCTGATCTGGTTTGTTCTGGACAAAAGGACCCCCCCCCCCCCCGCAAAGCCCAAACTTCACAGCGACGCGTGGGACGAAAGCAGCCGGGCCCCCGCCCCGCCGCCGCGCCCAGCCCGTGGGCACGACCTGCCTCTACCCCGGGTCTGTGTAGTTTTTATTTCCCACGAGAGGATGCGCCACACACACCTCGGCATTTCGTTGGGAAACACTTCTTCCCAGCACTTCCCGACTTCTACAGGGTGCGAGGGTTCCGTGGTGACCGTACACCCCAGCGTCCGGGTGCACCACCAGCTCCTGACCACGGTTGCTTGATCGCATCCGTGCCTCTCTGTCCGTCGAGCCCTCTCATTTTTGGGGCAACTGAGGACAGGGCGCCTCCCCCCCCACCCCCACAGACCGAGGTCTCGGTGTGTGTTCCGTTTCTGTCTTTCGCTATAAAATCGCGTGCAAGGCAGTGCACACGTCACACTGTCCTGTCTCTGGGTTTTGACAAATGCACGTGCCCGGGTTTCCAGGCACAGGGCCCACGGCCGACATCCAGAGATTTCTCAGGCCCTTTCCCGCCCGCTCCTATGCCCTCCTGTGGCACCCCTCTGACTTGCCCACTGGCTTACGCCCGTCCTAGAGTCTCACCCGCGTGCGCTCACCCCGGATGCGCCTTGGGACAAGGCCCTTCCAGCCAGTCCGATGCGTCTGAGGTGCATCCATGCTCTCGCTTATCTCGAGAACTTTGTCTGCTGCCTCGCTGGCTGGTACCCATCCCGTGCAGAGATGGCAGCGTGGCCGCACTGTGCGCCAGGCCCCACACAAAAGCCAACGCAGGGACTGTTCCTTTCAGTTTGTGGGGACGAGTGTGCTGTGCGCAGGACGCGGCCTTGGCAGGGCAGCTGCCTGAGGATGCTCTCGTGTGGGTGACGAGCTGTGGTCTGACGGCTCCAGAGGGACATGTCACTTCCTGTCTCATCAAGGCTGAACGGACACACTGGTTGACTTCTGGATGATACTGGGCTTATCAACATAAACCTGGTGCAGCAGAAACCAATCTGACAGGTATCCATGAGGATGAGGGTTCAACCCCCGGCCTCGCTCAGTGGGTTAAGGATCCGACGCTGCCCTCAGCTGTGGTGTAGGTCGCAGACACGGCTCGGATCCCACGTTGCTGCGGCGGTGGTGGAGGCTGGCGGCTACAGCTCCGATTCGACCCTTAGCCTGGGAACCTCCATGTGCCGCGGGAGCGGCCCTAAAAAAAGGATGAAAAACTTTTTGTTTATTGTTTTCTTTGCCACACATAACTCAAATTAGTGTTTAATAAAATCTACCACTTTCTTCATAACTTTTTTACAATGATTTTAATTTTTTTTCCATTATAGCTAGTTTACAGTGTTCTGTCAATTTTCTTTCTTTTTTTTTTTTGCCATTTATTGGGCCGCTCTTGCAGCATATGGAGGTTCCCAGGCTAGGGGTCAAATCGGAGCCGTAGCCACCGGCCTACGCCAGAGCCACAGCAACGCGGGATCTGAGCCAAGTCTGCAACCTACACCACAGCTCACGGCAACGCCGGATCGTTAACCCACTGAGCAAGGGCAGGGACCGAACCCGCAACCTCATGGTTCCTAGTCGGATTCGTTAACCACTGCGCCACGACAGGAACTCCTGTTCTGTCAATTTTCTGCTGTACAGCAAAGTGACCCAGCCACACGTACTTGTATGCATTCTCTTTTTCCTTCCTAACTTTTAAACTCTCCTTACTGATAATTCTTACAGTACTTTTGTGAGATTTCTTTTTTACATTTAAATCCTCAGTCTGTCTGGAATTTATTTCCTTAAGGTAAGAGGCAGGGATTAAGAAATTCTCAAATGGCAAGTCATGTGCCCCAAATAACACTGAGTGACTTTCCAAATGACACATTCTTATATAATAGATTCTGTTTCCGGAACTCTCTACCATGTTCCACTGACTCGGATGTCTGCTCTAACTCCACCTCAACACTCAAAATGCATTAATTTGTCTTCTTTATTTTTATGGCTGCACCTGCTGCATACAGAAGTTCCTGGGCCAGGGACGGAATCCAAGCCTCAGCGTGACCTGCGCTGCAGTGGCAACACCAGATCCTTTAACCCATGCGCTGGGCTGGGGATCAAACCGAGCCTCCACAGCGACCTGAACTGCTGCAGTCAGATTCTTTTTTGTTTTTGTTTTTAGTCTTTTTTGGGCCGCACCTGTGGCATATGGAGGTTCCCAGGCTAGGGGTCGAATTGCAGCTGGAGCTGCCAGCCTACACCACAGCCACAGCAACTCTGGATCCTTAACCCACTAAGCGAGGCCAGGGATCGAACTGGTAACCTCATGGTTCCTAGTCGGATTCGTTTCTGCTGTGCCATGCCGGGAACTCCTGCAGTCAGACTCTTAACCCACCGCGCCACAGCAGGAACTTCCAAAATACATTTCAGTAACTAGTAGGACAAGTTTCCTTTCACAAATTGTATTTTTAAAAAAATTTTCACGGCTCTTCTCAAACATTTATCCTGCTGGTTGACCTTTAAGCTCACTTTATCAATATGCGTCAAGTTCATGCTTAAATTCAGGGAGAATTTATAGCCTTCATCTCCTGGATCTCCTCAGGCAATGGCACTGAGGTCAACTCTGCGTTAATTCGAACACCCGTGCGTATCAGTCAGTGACGTTTTATGGAATCTTCTACGTGAAGCTCCAGCAGGTGCTCAGCTCACCTGCTTTGTTGCTGCCGCTGTTGCTACTGTGACTCAGATTGGCCTCCCCCCCAGGGTTTCCTGTCGGCTATTTTTAATATACAAAAAGGGCAACAACTTTAAGGGAGTTACTGTGAAGTGCGTCCCACGTGAAGCGCATACGGAATACAGACGTGAGTGTGAGGGCTGCTGCTGATGGCGTGACGGTGAGCAGCGCCCAGGCCAAGACCCAGCACGTCAGCGAAGCGCCTCCTGCCTTGGCACCTGCCCCCCCACCTTCCCAGAGGCAGCCCAGGCGTTCGAAGTACTGACTGTGTCTCTGAGTAATCAGTCACTGTGCTGGACGCTCGTGTGACGGCTAATAGCTTTCCAGTGGATTTTCTCATGGTTTTGGTTGCGGTTGTTAAGTTAAAATTCAGATCAGACATAAATAATGCAAATTTGCCTTCTCTTCAGAATACGTACACCCTTCGCTTCGTTTTCACACCGAATTACTGCACCGACTGGCACTTCCGGAGCAGTCTGCTAAATGAATCACAGTTAGACTCTCTCTCGGTTCTAACCGCACTGAGGGCATCGGCGCTGGAGCTTTAGCGCGTGAGGACAGCGCTGGTTTAGAGGAAAATTTCTCTTACGTAAAGGAAGCACTCTCCTACTTTTATGGTACGTTTTTATTAAAACTCATTTTTTAGTTTTATCAAATAACTTCTCTCCTCTCACCTATTAAGATGATGAATTATATTAACAGGCAGCCGAACAGAACGCCATCAAAGCAGCCCTGGAATGAATCGCACTTGGCCAGGGTTCACTGTTCTCTTACTACAGGGCGGGATTCGAATTGCTAACGTTTTATTTTGAACTCATTTGCAGTGTGTGTGTGTCGGGGGGTGGGGGGGACACCCTGGCTTTGGGGCCACATCCTGGTAACTCTATGAAGAGAATAAGAACGCTTACATGGGTTGAAGGACGCCTGCACCGCAGCAGGGACAACGCCGGGTCCGTGACCGCTAGGCCACCAGGAGGTCCCGCTCACCCACGGCCTTGTTACTGTTTGCTCTGGTGCACATTTCAAAGATAATTATCCGTATGCTGAATCTTCACTGTTTTTTCTTCTTGCTGCTCATTATTTTGTATTACTTTCTGTCTCATGTTCTGTACTTCTGACCGATTTTGGGTTTTTTTTGTCTTTTTGTCCTTTTTTAGAGCTGCATCTGCCGCACATGGAGGTTCCCATGCTAGGGGTCTAATCAGAGCTGTTGCTGCCGGCCTACACCAGAGCCACAGCAACACCAGATCCAAGCCACGTCTGTGACCTACACTGCAGCTCACGGCAACGTTGGATGCTTAACCCACTGAGCGAGACCAGGAATCGAACCTGCATCCTCATGGATACTAGTTGGATTCATTATTGCTGTGCTGCAACAGGAACTTCCATACCTCTGACCGAGTTTAAGGTCACAAACTTTGGAACTGAACTTCACCTCTTAAACTTTTTCCTTCTTCTTTGCTCGTTCTCTTCCTCCTGGTGTGTGCCTGTCACCCCGTATTTGTCCATTGACTTCCTGAGACCCTCTACCTGTAAGTGGGGACATAGCACAGGCTGTCCCCTTCCTCCACACCTGAGTTTACGCTGATGGGTCGGTCACCAGCAAGGCCAAACGCTGGGATAACGAGGGAACTTGGCAGCCCCATGCTGACCTTCAACCTCTGAC